>NC_134825.1:119191925-119491925 GCF_004210375.1 Tachypleus tridentatus
GACAAACTTAACAATTATTAAACATAGAAAAGAGCTAACAGCGGACAAACTTAACAATTATTAAACATAGAAAAGAGCTAACATCGGACAAACTTAACAATTATTAAACATAGAAAAAGAGCTAACATCGGACAAACTTAACAATTATTAAACATAGAGCTAACATCGGACAAACTTAACAATTATTAAACATAGAGCTAACATCGGACAAACTTAACAATTATTAAACATAGAAAAGAGCTAACATCGGACAAACTTAACAATTATTAAACATAGAAAAGAGCTAACATCGGACAAACTTAACAATTATTAAACATAGAAAAGAGCTAACATCGGACAAACTTAACAATTATTAAACATAGAAAAGAGCTAACAGCGGACAAACTTAACAATTATTAAACATAGAAAAGAGCTAACAGCGGACAAACTTAACAATTATTAAACATAGAAAAGAGCTAACATCGGACAAACTTAACAATTATTAAACATAGAAAAGAGCTAACAGCGGACAAACTTAACAATTATTAAACATAGAAAAGAGCTAACATCGGACAAACTTAACAATTATTAAACATAGAAAAGAGCTAACATCGGACAAACTTAACAATTATTAAACATAGAAAAGAGCTAACATCGGACAAACTTAACAATTATTAAACATAGAAAAGAGCTAACATCGGACAAACTTAACAATTATTAAACATAGAAAAGAGCTAACATCGGACAAACTTAACAATTATTAAACATAGAAAAGAGCTAACATCGGACAAACTTAACAATTATTAAACATAGAAAAGAGGACTAACATCAGGACAAACTTAACAATTATTAAACATAGAAAAGAGCTAACATCGGACAAACTTAACAATTATTAAACATAGAAAAGAGCTAACATCGGACAAACTTAACAATTATTAAACATAGAAAAGAGCTAACATCGGACAAACTTAACAATTATTAAACATAGAAAAAGAGCTAACATCGGACAAACTTAACAATTATTAAACATAGAAAAAAGCTAACATCGGACAAACTTAACAATTATTAAACATAGAAAAGAGCTAACATCGGACAAACTTAACAATTATTAAACATAGAAAAGAGCTAACAGCGGACAAACTTAACAATTATTAAACATAGAAAAGAGCTAACATCGGACAAACTTAACAATTATTAAACATAGAAAAGAGCTAACATCGGACAAACTTAACAATTATTAAACATAGAAAAGAGCTAACATCGGACAAACTTAACAATTATTAAACATAGAAAAGAGCTAACATCGGACAAACTTAACAATTATTAAACATAGAAAAGAGCTAACATCGGACAAACTTAACAATTATTAAACATAGAAAAGAGCTAACATCGGACAAACTTAACAATTATTAAACATAGAAAAGAGCTAACATCGGACAAACTTAACAATTATTAAACATAGAAAAGAGCTAACATCGGACAAACTTAACAATTATTAAACATAGAAAAGAGCTAACATCGGACAAACTTAACAATTATTAAACATAGAAAAGAGCTAACATCGGACAAACTTAACAATTATTAAACATAGAAAAGAGCTAACATCGGACAAACTTAACAATTATTAAACATAGAAAAGAGCTAACAGCGGACAAACTTAACAATTATTAAACATAGAAAAGAGCTAACATCGGACAAACTTAACAATTATTAAACATAGAAAAGAGCTAACATCGGACAAACTTAACAATTATTAAACATAGAAAAGAGCTAACATCGGACAAACTTAACAATTATTAAACATAGAAAAGAGCTAACATCGGACAAACTTAACAATTATTAAACATAGAAAAGAGCTAACATCGGACAAACTTAACAATTATTAAACATAGAAAAGAGCTAACATCGGACAAACTTAACAATTATTAAACATAGAAAAGAGCTAACAGCGGACAAACTTAACAATTATTAAACATAGAAAAGAGCTAACAGCGGACAAACTTAACAATTATTAAACATAGAAAAAGCTAACATCGGACAAACTTAACAATTATTAAACATAGAAAAGAGCTAACAGCGGACAAACTTAACAATTATTAAACATAGAAAAGAGCTAACAGCGGACAAACTTAACAATTATTAAACATAGAAAAGAGCTAACAGCGGACAAACTTAACAATTATTAAACATAGAAAAAGAGCTAACATCGGACAAACTTAACAATTATTAAACATAGAAAAGAGCTAACATCGGACAAACTTAACAATTATTAAACATAGAAAAGAGCTAACAGCGGACAAACTTAACAATTATTAAACATAGAGCTAACATCGGACAAACTTAACAATTATTAAACATAGAAAAAGAGCTAACATCGGACAAACTTAACAATTATTAAACATAGAAAAACAGGACTAACAGCGGACAAACTTAACAATTATTAAACATAGAAAAGAGAAAGAGCTAACATCGGACAAACTTAACAATTATTAAACATAGTAAAGAGCTAACATCGGACAAACTTAACAATTATTAAACATAGAAAGGAGCTAACTAACATCGGACAAACTTAACAATTATTAAACATAGAAAAGAGCTAACATCGGACAAACTTAACAATTATTAAACATAGAAAAGAGCTAACATCGGACAAACTTAACAATTATTAAACATAGAAAAAGAGCTAACATCGGACAAACTTAACAATTATTAAACATAGAAAAAGAGCTAACATCGGACAAACTTAACAATTATTAAACATAGAAAAGAGCTAACATCGGACAAACTTAACAATTATTAAACATAGAAAAGAGCTAACATCGGACAAACTTAACAATTATTAAACATAGAAAAGAGCTAACATCGGACAAACTTAACAATTATTAAACATAGAAAAGAGCTAACATCGGACAAACTTAACAATTATTAAACATAGAAAAGAGCTAACATCGGACAAACTTAACAATTATTAAACATAGAAAAGAGCTAACAGCGGACAAACTTAACAATTATTAAACATAGAAAAGAGCTAACAGCGGACAAACTTAACAATTATTAAACATAAAAAAAGAGCTAACATCGGACAAACTTAACAATTATTCAAAATAGAGCTAACATCGGACAAACTTAACAATTATTAAACATAGAAAAAGAGCTAACATCGGACAAACTTAACAATTATTAAACATAGAAAAGAGCTAACATCGGACAAACTTAACAATTATTAAACATAGAAAAGAGCTAACATCGGACAAACTTAACAATTATTAAACATAGAAAAGAGCTAACATCGGACAAACTTAACAATTATTAAACATAGAAAAGAGCTAACATCGGACAAACTTAACAATTATTAAACATAGAAAAGAGCTAACATCGGACAAACTTAACAATTATTAAACATAGAAAAGAGCTAACATCGGACAAACTTAACAATTATTAAACATAGAAAAGAGCTAACATCGGACAAACTTAACAATTATTAAACATAGAAAAAGAGCTAACATCGGACAAACTTAACAATTATTAAACATAGAAAAGAGCTAACATCGGACAAACTTAACAATTATTAAACATAGAAAAGAGCTAACATCGGACAAACTTAACAATTATTAAACATAGAAAAGAGCTAACATCGGACAAACTTAACAATTATTAAACATAGAAAAGAGCTAACATCGGACAAACTTAACAATTATTAAACATAGAAAAGAGCTAACATCGGACAAACTTAACAATTATTAAACATAGAAAAGAGCTAACATTAACAATTATTAAACATAGAAAAAGGACATCGGAAAACTTAACAATTATTAAACATAGAAAAGAGCTAACATCGGACAAACTTAACAATTATTAAACATAGAAAAGAGCTAACATCGGACAAACTTAACAATTATTAAACATAGAAAGGAGCTAACATCGGACAAACTTAACAATTATTAAACATAGAAAAGAGCTAACATCGGACAAACTTAACAATTATTAAACATAGAAAAGAGCTAACAGCGGACAAACTTAACAATTATTAAACATAGAAAAGAGCTAACAGCGGACAAACTTAACAATTATTAAACATAGAAAAGAGCTAACAGCGGACAAACTTAACAATTATTAAACATAGAAAAGAGCTAACATCGGACAAACTTAACAATTATTAAACATAGAAAAGAGCTAACATCGGACAAACTTAACAATTATTAAACATAGAAAAGAGCTAACATCGGACAAACTTAACAATTATTAAACATAGAAAAGAGCTAACAGCGGACAAACTTAACAATTATTAAACATAGAAAAGAGCTAACAGCGGACAAACTTAACAATTATTAAACATAGAAAAGAGCTAACAGCGGACAAACTTAACAATTATTAAACATAGAAAAGAGCTAACATCGGACAAACTTAACAATTATTAAACATAGAAAAGAGCTAACATCGGACAAACTTAACAATTATTAAACATAGAAAAGAGCTAACAATTATTAAACATAGAAAAGAGACAAACTTAACAATTATTAAACATAGAAAAGAGCTAACATCGGACAAACTTAACAATTATTAAACATAGAAAAGAGCTAACATCGGACAAACTTAACAATTATTAAACATAGAAAAGAGCTAACATCGGACAAACTTAACAATTATTAAACATAGAAAAGAGCTAACATCGGACAAACTTAACAATTATTAAACATAGAAAAGAGCTAACATCGGACAAACTTAACAATTATTAAACATAGAAAAGAGCTAACATCGGACAAACTTAACAATTATTAAACATAGAAAAGAGCTAACATCGGACAAACTTAACAATTATTAAACATAGAAAAGAGCTAACATCGGACAAACTTAACAATTATTAAACATAGAAAAGAGCTAACATCGGACAAACTTAACAATTATTAAACATAAAAAGAGCTAACATCGGACAAACTTAACAATTATTAAACATAGAAAAGAGCTAACAGCGGACAAACTTAACAATTATTAAACATAGAAAAGAGCTAACATCGGACAAACTTAACAATTATTAAACATAGAAAAGAGCTAACATCGGACAAACTTAACAATTATTAAACATAGAAAAGAGCTAACATCGGACAAACTTAACAATTATTAAACATAGAAAAGAGCTAACATCGGACAAACTTAACAATTATTAAACATAGAAAAGAGCTAACATCGGACAAACTTAACAATTATTAAACATAGAAAAGAGCTAACATCGGACAAACTTAACAATTATTAAACATAGAAAAGAGCTAACATCGGACAAACTTAACAATTATTAAACATAGAAAAGAGCTAACATCGGACAAACTTAACAATTATTAAACATAGAAAAGAGCTAACATCGGACAAACTTAACAATTATTAAACATAGAAAAGAGCTAACATCGGACAAACTTAACAATTATTAAACATAGAAAAGAGCTAACATCGGACAAACTTAACAATTATTAAACATAGAAAAGAGCTAACATCGGACAAACTTAACAATTATTAAACATAGAAAATCGGAGCTAACAATTATTAAACATAGGACAAACTTAACAATTATTAAACATAGAAAAGAGCTAACATCGGACAAACTTAACAATTATTAAACATAGAAAAGAGCTAACATCGGACAAACTTAACAATTATTAAACATAGAAAAGAGCTAACATCGGACAAACTTAACAATTATTAAACATAGAAAAGAGCTAACATCGGACAAACTTAACAATTATTAAACATAGAAAAGAGCTAACAGCGGACAAACTTAACAATTATTAAACATAGAAAAGAGCTAACATCGGACAAACTTAACAATTATTAAACATAGAAAAGAGCTAACATCGGACAAACTTAACAATTATTAAACATAGAAAAGAGCTAACATCGGACAAACTTAACAATTATTAAACATAGAAAAGAGCTAACAGCGGACAAACTTAACAATTATTAAACATAGAAAAGAGCTAACATCGGACAAACTTAACAATTATTAAACATAGAAAAGAGCTAACATCGGACAAACTTAACAATTATTAAACATAGAAAAGAGCTAACATCGGACAAACTTAACAATTATTAAACATAGAAAAGAGCTAACATCGGACAAACTTAACAATTATTAAACATAGAAAAGAGCTAACATCGGACAAACTTAACAATTATTAAACATAGAAAAGAGCTAACATCGGACAAACTTAACAATTATTAAACATAGAAAAGAGCTAACATCGGACAAACTTAACAATTATTAAACATAGAAAAGAGCTAACAGCGGACAAACTTAACAATTATTAAACATAGAAAAGAGCTAACATCGGACAAACTTAACAATTATTAAACATAGAAAAGAGCTAACATCGGACAAACTTAACAATTATTAAACATAGAAAAGAGCTAACATCGGACAAACTTAACAATTATTAAACATAGAAAAGAGCTAACATCGGACAAACTTAACAATTATTAAACATAGAAAAGAGCTAACATCGGACAAACTTAACAATTATTAAACATAGAAAAGAGCTAACATCGGACAAACTTAACAATTATTAAACATAGAAAAGAGCTAACATCGGACAAACTTAACAATTATTAAACATAGAAAAGAGCTAACATCGGACAAACTTAACAATTATTAAACATAGAAAAGAGCTAACATCGGACAAACTTAACAATTATTAAACATAGAAAAAAGCTAACATCGGACAAACTTAACAATTATTAAACATAGAAAAGAGCTAACATCGGACAAACTTAACAATTATTAAACATAGAAAAGAGCTAACATCGGACAAACTTAACAATTATTAAACATAGAAAAGAGCTAACATCGGACAAACTTAACAATTATTAAACATAGAAAAGAGCTAACATCGGACAAACTTAACAATTATTAAACATAGAAAAGAGCTAAAACATCGGACAAACTTAACAATTATTAAACATAGAAAAGAGCTAACATCGGACAAACTTAACAATTATTAAACATAGAAAAGAGCTAACATCGGACAAACTTAACAATTATTAAACATAGAAAAGAGCTAACATCGGACAAACTTAACAATTATTAAACATAGAAAAGAGCTAACATCGGACAAACTTAACAATTATTAAACATAGAAAAGAGCTAACATCGGACAAACTTAACAATTATTAAACATAGAGCTAACATCGGACAAACTTAACAATTATTAAACATAGAAAAGAGCTAACATCGGACAAACTTAACAATTATTAAACATAGAAAAGAGCTAACATCGGACAAACTTAACAATTATTAACAAGAGCTATTAAAACATAGAAACATAGAAAAGAGCTAACATCGGACAAACTTAACAATTATTAAACATAGAAAAGAGCTAACATCGGACAAACTTAACAATTATTAAACATAGAAAAGAGCTAACAGCGGACAAACTTAACAATTATTAAACATAGAAAAGAGCTAACAGCGGACAAACTTAACAATTATTAAACATAGAAAAGAGCTAACAGCGGACAAACTTAACAATTATTAAACATAGAAAAGAGCTAACATCGGACAAACTTAACAATTATTAAACATAGAAAAGAGCTAACAGCGGACAAACTTAACAATTATTAAACATAGAAAAGAGCTAACATCGGACAAACTTAACAATTATTAAACATAGAAAAGAGCTAACATCGGACAAACTTAACAATTATTAAACATAGAAAAGAGCTAACATCGGACAAACTTAACAATTATTAAACATAGAACAAGAGCTAACATCGGACAAACTTAACAATTATTAAACATAGAAAAGAGCTAACATCGGACAAACTTAACAATTATTAAACATAGAAAAGAGCTAACATCGGACAAACTTAACAATTATTAAACATAGAAAAGAGCTAACATCGGACAAACTTAATTATTAAACATAGAAAAGAGCTAACATCGGACAAACTTAACAATTATTAAACATAGAAAAGAGCTAACATCGGACAAACTTAACAATTATTAAACATAGAAAAGAGCTACAGCGGACAAACTTAACAATTATTAAACATAGAAAAGAGCTAACAGCGGACAAACTTAACAATTATTAAACATAGAAAAGAGCTAACAGCGGACAAACTTAACAATTATTAAACATAGAGCTAACATCGGACAAACTTAACAATTATTAAACATAGAGCTAACATCGGACAAACTTAACAATTATTAAACATAGAGCTAACATCGGACAAACTTAACAATTATTAAACATAGAAAAGAGCTAACATCGGACAAACTTAACAATTATTAAACATAGAAAAGAGCTAACATCGGACAAACTTAACAATTATTAAACATAGAAAAGAGCTAACATCGGACAAACTTAACAATTATTAAACATAGAAAAAGCTAACATCGGACAAACTTAACAATTATTAAACATAGAAAAGAGCTAACATCGGACAAACTTAACAATTATTAAACATAGAAAAGAGCTAACATCGGACAAACTTAACAATTATTAAACATAGAAAAGAGCTAACATCGGACAAACTTAACAATTATTAAACATAGAAAAAGCTAACATCGGACAAACTTAACAATTATTAAACATAGAAAAGAGCTAACATCGGACAAACTTAACAATTATTAAACATAGAAAAGAGCTAACATCGGACAAACTTAACAATTATTAAACATAGAAAAGACCTAACATCGGACAAACTTAACAATTATTAAACATAGAAAAGAGCTAACATCGGACAAACTTAACAATTATTAAACATAGAAAAGAGCTAACATCGGACAAACTTAACAATTATTAAACATAAAAAGCTAACATCGGACAAACTTAACAATTATTAAACATAGAAAAGAGCTAACATCCGACAAACTTAACAATTATTAAACATAGAAAAGAGCTAACATCGGACAAACTTAATTATTAAACATAGAAAAGAGCTAACATCGGACAAACTTAACAATTATTAAACATAGAAAAGAGCTAACATCAGACAAACTTAACAATTATTAAACATAGAAAAGAGCTAACATCGGACAAACTTAACAATTATTAAACATAGAAAAGAGCTAACATCGGACAAACTTAGCAATTATTAAACATAGAAAAAAGCTAATATAGGACAAACTTAACAATTATTAAACATAGAAAAGAGCTAACAGCGGACAAACTTAACAATTATTAAACATAGAAAAGAGCTAACAGCGGACAAACTTAACAATTATTAAACATAGAAAAGAGCTAACATCGGACAAACTTAACAATTATTAAACATAGAAAAGAGCTAACATGGGACAAACTTAACAATTATTAAACATAGAAAAGAGCTAACATCGGACAAACTTAACAATTATTAAACATAGAAAAGAGCTAACATCGGACAAACTTAACAATTATTAAACATAGAAAAGAGCTAACATGGGACAAACTTAACAATTATTAAACATAGAAAGAGCTAACATCGGACAAACTTAACAATTATTAAACATAGTAAAGAGCTAACAGCCGACAAACTTAACAATTATTAAACATAGAAAAGACCTAACAGCGGACAAACTTAACAATTATTAAACATAGAAAAGAGCTAACATCGGACAAACTTAACAATTATTAAACATAGAAAAGAGCTAACATCGGACAAACTTAACAATTATTAAACATAGAAAAGAGCTAACATCGGACAAACTTAACAATTATTAAACATAGAAAAGAGCTAACATCGGACAAACTTAACAATTATTAAACATAGAAAAGAGCTAACATCGGACAAACTTAACAATTATTAAACATAGAAAAGAGCTAACAGCGGACAAACTTAACAATTATTAAACATAGAAAACAGCTAACAGCGGACAAACTTAACAATTATTAAACATAGAAAAGAGCTAACATCGGACAAACTTAACAATTATTAAACATAGAAAAGAGCTAACATCGGACAAACTTAACAATTATTAAACATAGAAAAGATCTAACATCGGACAAACTTAACAATTATTAAACATAAAAAAGAGCTAACATCGGACAAACTTAACAATTATTAAACATAGAAAAGAGCTAACATCGGACAAACTTAACAATTATTAAACATAGAAAAGAGCTAACATCGGACAAACTTAACAATTATTAAACATAGAAAAGAGCTAACATCGGACAAACTTAACAATTATTAAACATAGAAAAGAGCTAACATCGGACAAACTTAACAATTATTAAACATAGAAAAGAGCTAACATCGTTCAAACTTAACAATTATTATACATTGAAAAGAGCTAACAGCGGATAAATTTAACAGTTATTAAACATAGAAAGGAGCTAACAGCGGACAAACTTAACAATTATCAAACATAGAAAAGAGCTAACATCGGACAAACTTAACAATTATTAAACATAGAAAAGAGCTAACATCGGACAAACTTAACAATTATTAAACATAGAAAAGAGCTAACATCGGACAAACTTAACAATTATTAAACATAGAAAAGAGCTAACATCGGACAAACTTAACTATTATAAAACATAGAAAAGAGCTAACATCGGACAAACTTAACAATTATTAAACATAGAAAAGAGCTAACATCGGACAAACTTAACAATTATTAAACATAAAAAAGAGCTAACATCGGACAAACTTAACAATTATTAAACATAGAAAAGAGCTAACAGCGGACAAACTTAACAAATATTAAACATAGAAAAGGGCTAACAGCGGACAAACTTAACAATTATTAAACATAGAAAAGAGCTAACATCGGACAAACTTAACAATTATTAAACATAGAAAAGAGCTAACATCGGACAAACTTAACAATTATTAAACATAGAAAAGAGCTAACATCGGACAAACTTAACAATTATTAAACATAGAAAAGAGCTAACATCGGACAAACTTAACAATTATTAAACATAGAAAAGAGCTAACATCGAACAAACTTAACAATTATTATACATAGAAAAGAGCTAACATCGGACAAACTTAACAATTATTAAACATAGAAAAGAGCTAACATCGGACAAACTTAACAATTATTAAACATAGAAATGAGCTATCATCGGACAAACTTAACAATTATTAAACATAGAAAAGAGCTAACATAGGACAAACTTAGCAATTATTAAACATAGAAAAGAGCTAACATCGGACAAACTTAACAATTATTAAACATAGAAAAGAGCTAACAGCGGACAAACTTAACAATTATTAAACACAAATTTATTTTTACATTAGTATTGGACAATTCCTTGTGTGTGTGTTTTCATTTAGCAAATCCACCTCGAGCTGTCTGCTGAGTCCATCGACGGGAATCATATCCCGAATTTTAGCGTTGGGAATCCTTAGACTTACCGCTGTACTCAATATTATTTGTTTGTTTGTAATTGAGCACAAATCTACACTATAGAGAATTTGTACTGTACCCACCACAGGTATTCAAACTCGCTTTTTAGCGTTATAAGCCAAAGGTTTTGCGAAGTCGAAGTGAAAGGACAATTGTGTCATGGTATGTTCGTAAAAAAAAATGTTTGATTAATCGTAACCTTTGCGCTCCCTCAACACACACGCACATGTTAATGGATCAACTGTTAAGTCCGTAGATTTATAACGCAGAAACTGGTTTTGATACCAGTGGTTGGAACACTGCAGATATTTTCTACGAAAAAGGATCAAATAAATATAATATGCGCAAGTTTAAAATTTAATATAAATGTTAAGCTTGTTCTTACTTAATATTCCGGGCAACTAAACAGTTTTACTTATTGTTACTAACTGAGTAAAAAGCAATCCTTATATTTTAATAGCTTCCCGCTATTACAGTGGTGATTCTACGGATTTACCCGCTAAAATTAGGGGTTCGATTCCCCTCGGTGGCTCAGCAGATAGCCTGATGTAGCTTTGCTATAAGAAAAACACAAACACACACACACACTTATATTTTAAAACATAATGAAACGAATATAGTTAGAATAATAAAAAAATGACGGCATTTTATTATAACGGCCCGGCATTGCCACGCGCGTTAAGGCGTGCGACTCGTAATCGGAGGTTCGCGGGTTCGCATCCCCGTCGCGCCAAACATGCTCGCCCTTTCAGCCGTGGGTGCGTTATAATGTGACGATCAATCCCACTATTCGTTGGTAAAAGAGTAGCCCAAGTGTTGGCGGTGGGTGGTGATGACTAGCTGCCTTCTCTCTAGTCTCACACTGCTAAATTAGGGACGGCTAGCACAGATAGCCCTCGAGTAGCTTTGTGCGAAATTTAAAAAACAAACAAACAAACATTTTATGATAAAAAAAGATAGCTTTTTGTTAGCACTATCTTTGATAGACTTTCATTTAACACCACGTAATAAGCTGTTTTAAGAAAGTCCTTGCTTGTATTTTAACAGCCAGTTGTAGCATGTTTGTTTAATTACGTTAAGTTTTAGCCTTACTGCTGTCAACAGGATACAGAAATAAGTGTTGTTGTTTTATTCTTTCAAACTCATGAATTTTAAAATATAAAACTTCAAGACAAGTTTATATTTATACGATTAAAGCGCTTCTTTCATGTTACTGGTATGGTGGCCTTGAATACGTCGCTCTAACCCTCGGCTTTATTTTTGTTACATCATTTTTATACGAATAACATCGTCAATCTCTTGAGAGAAGAAAATCCGTTTTAGCGGAAGATAACAACATAAACCTTCGACTCCACTTGAGATTCTCTCCTTCGGCTTCCTTTCCAAGGAAGAACGTTTTTTTTAATCGCATACTTCAGGTTATTGAGAGAAAACTGTTAGAAGTATAGAAATGTAAGATTAAGAAAAATAAAAAAACAAAGTTGTAACAATAAACAATAAACTTGGCGAGCTACCAACTTTTATGAAACAAAATATAGAAAAACAAAGTTGTAACAAAAAACAATAAACATGGCGAGCTACCAACTTTTATGAAACGAAAAATAGAAAAACAAAGTTGTAACAATAAACAATATACTTGGCGAGCTACCAACTTTTATGAAACAAAATATAGAAAAACAAAGTTGTAACAAAAAACAATAAACATGGCGAGCTACCAACTTTATGAAACGAAAATAGAAAAACAAAGTTGTAACAATAAACAATAAACTTGGCGAGCTACCAACTTTTATGAAACGAAATATAGAAAAACAAAGTTGTAACAAAAAACCATAAACATGGCGAGCTTCCAACTTTTATGAAACGAAAAATAGAAAAACAAAGTTGTAACAATAAACAATAAACTTGGCGAGCTTCCAACTTTTATGAAACGAAAAATAGAAAAACAAAGTAGTAACAATAAATTTAGCGAGCTACCAACTTTTATGAAATAAAAATAGTACAACAAAGTTCTGATGATAGACAATAACTTTGGCGAGCTACCAACGTTTGAAAGATCACAAAAATGGCCCTGCATGGTCAGATGGGTGACCACTGAAGGTCACGTAATCCATATAATTTTATTGGTTTTCGTAGTACTTATATATAATATATTGAGCATTTTTAGCATATCGATAGAAATTCATGAATAATTTTTTTCGCTTTGCTATCTACTTTATGACGGCCCGGCATGGCTATGTGGGTTAAGGCGTGCGCTTCGTAATCTGAGGGTCGCAGGTTCGAATCCCGTTCCACCAAACATGCTCGCCCTCCCAGCCGTGGGGGCGTTATAATGTGACGGTCAATCCTACTATTCGTTGGTAAAAGAGTAGCCCAAGAGTTGGCGATGAGTGGTAATGACTAGCTGCCTTCCCTCTAGTCTTACACTGCTAAATTAAGGACAGCTAGCGCAGATAGCTCTCGTGTAGCTTTGCGCGAAATTCAAAACAGAAAGATCACAAAAACAGTGACTATAAAAATAAGTCAGAATGAGAATTGAGTTTTTTTTATCTCTTTGGTAATATTTTTTATTTGTTTCCTCAAAAAACTAATACAATGTTCACGAACGTTCACATTTTTTTACTTTAGATGCGTAAAAATGCGCAGAATAAGCGGCTATGTATTTCATGCTTCTTGAATATTTTTTTGTAATTATTACTGTTTTCTTAACCATCGTAATTATGATTGGTATTACAACATATTGACAAAACATCCGATCACAGCAGTGTGAATTATTCATTTACCCACCACATGTTCAAAATGTTTTTTGAGAAAGTTATGTAACTTTCATCGCTGATAAATACTGTGTAAAGTGTCGTTAAACACCACGTAATGGTAACCTGAGGGTCGTGGGTTCGAATCTCCACAGCACCAAACATGCTCGCCCATTCAGCTGTGGCGGCTTTGTAATGTTTTGTTCAATCCCACTATTCGTTGGTAAAAGAATTGCTCGAGAGATGGCGGTGGGTGGTGTCGAGCAGTTCCCCTCTCTTACACTGCTAAATTAGGGACGGTTAGCTTGAATAAGACACAGATCATATCCACTTATACTCTACACCCACACACACACCCATCCTCCCACACACATATATATATATTTAGTTTGTTTTTTTTTCTTTTTCTGTCAGGGATTAATTTATATCTCGATAACTCACTAACATTCCTGTTGTTATAAGGCTTGTTCTAAGAGTTTTAGTAGATAAATAAAGTTCACTTAAACAGTTTTCAAAAACTCAATTATATACCAAAATCAGCGGTATACTTAATATCTACTACAAAAATGTACTTATGCAGACAATATAAAAATTCGTAGTGTAAGAAAACCTGGGAAGGGTGATTACCGTTTTAGTGTAAAATTAGTAACTGTTACCAAGGCAACTGGAAATGCAACATTAAGCTTGAAGTGTCATGTAACGCAGTGACACATTAGTGAATTAAAAATAATGGTTTCTTTCAAAAAGCGAAATACAGACACTCTCATTTAGATACATGTAAGCTTATTACTGTGTATAATATGTGTACCGAACATATACAGATATTATTTATATTTGTTTTCCGAAAATATCTATTTTCATATGACGTATAAAGGATTCCCGTCTAAACCTTGCTCAGACTAGTGTGTGTTTATGTTTTGTTACAGCAAAGCCACATCAGCCTATCTCCCGAGTTCACCGAGGGGAATCGAACCTCTGATTTTAGCGATGTAAATCTAGCTGTATGCTTAGATGAAAACAAAACCAACAACAACATACATTTGACTAAATATTAACCTATATCTATACTGAACATCATGCCAACCAAAAATAGATTTAGTAATTGAGTTTCATTTACGTTAATAATACACCTTAGTTATATAACACTAGGTTAGAATGATACAATGTTCACGTTAATTTTATATGTTAAGAAATAGCAGAACTTAATATAGGTAAGGGCTATTCTACACTATATTGTAGTGTTGTAGGAATTTCATAAGCTCACTAAACTAAACAAAAATATAAAACAACGAACTAGAATGGTATACATTTCTTTTGCTTAAACTTTAAACATATTTCACATTTTGTGAGTCTTTAAAAGTGTTGTTTCAGTTAATAGAAAAAAAAAAAAAAAAAGGTATTGTGGATGAAACCAGTTCCCTTATGTGCTGAAAAAAGAAAATACATTATATACCGGGATCATTTTATGTGTTATAAATATATATATTAGCCTGTATCTTTGTTTCTCTAAAAACATTTCTCAATTTCATGATATATTCAATTTCTAACACTTATTAGTATGAACACTGTATTTTATTATATCTAAATATGAAATATTCTAATCTACAGGGAGAAAAGAAAGCAATTTTAGATAACCAAATTTATTGAAACATTTTTTTGAATTACACTTACCTAAATGTTATCATATCAAGTAGGTTCGTCTTACATACCCAAGAGAACAAAAATCCTTGGAACAAAAACCTGTTCAAACTTATTTACCACTGAAGGTCACGTTATCCATATAATTTTATTGGTTTTTATATATAATTTATATGTAATTTTAACAGATCAATATTTATATCTTTAGAAATTCATCAATAGTTTTTTTTTTTTTCGCCTTGCTACCTACTTTATGATGACCCGGTATGGCTATGTGGGTTAAGGCGTGCGACTCGTAATCTCAGAGTCTCGGGTTCGCATCCCCGTCACACCCAACATGCTCACCCTTTCAGCAGTGGAGGCGTTATAATGTGACAGTCAATTCCACTATTCATTGGTAAAAGAGTAGCCCAAGAATTGTCAGTGGGTGGTGATGACTAGCTGCCTTCTCTCTAGTCTTACACTGCTAAATTAGGGACGGCTAGCGCAGATAGCCCTCGTGTAGCTTTGCGCGAAATTCAAAAACAAACAAACCTAAGTTATGATAGAAACGTTTGTCACTGTTTCAAGAAAATAACCTAAGATAAAATTAAACTTGCAGCTATCGATAAGATCGGTATATTTCAACGATAGAACTTAGTTAGATTTTTTTTTCTGTGAACAGACTCTCTGTCTTATGGACTAGCGATACGTGTGACAGATTATAGCGGTAAAAAAAAAAAAAAAAACTGGTTTCGACACTCGCTTTGGACAGAATAGTCGTTTGTTTGTTTTTGAACTTCGCGCAACCAACTAGTCAACACAGATTTGAGCTTTGCAATAAACCATTCTATATGCTAAGTACTTCAAAACTGCTTATATTTAATTGATAATGTATAACTTAAGAGTTATAAACATTTAGACACTGTTAATGTTAACACATAAGTATATATATATATAAGGACAATTATTCAGAGTCGAAACTAAAACGTAAAAAAAATTATCTATTCTAGTAAGACCCCACACATGATTTATTATATAGTTTCATTACTCGGAAGTCTCATGCGCAAAACGAAACTGAAACTAAAAATTACTGTCCATTATTTTCACTCTGTTTTATTTTAGTTCTTTTACAAAAGAACTCAGATTTTTGCACTTACGTTCTTATCGTCTGAAAATCGAACCAAGAAACGTTTAAAGTACAGATGAAGATAAAAGAGGTTTAGAGAGGATTTTGCGTTTCGAATTTTATTTAAATATTAAAACAAAATACATCCTGAAAACTTAGGGGTAAGAATAATAGTATGAAAGACTAGAGAAAATGTAACGTGTCTAGTAAAGCTAAAATTTCTATCAGACTGAATTGAAGTTGGTAGTGAGGTAATCACACGTTGTTTGATTAAACGTATACACACAAATACACTTCAGCAAGGCCTGTGTATTATACGGAAGAACACACTATACTTTAAATTGGTAGTTCTTTATCTGATGAAAGCCAGAATTGTGTAAGGTACAAAATCTGGATATCTATTAAAACCTGTTGTCAGAGTCAGAATGAATGATTTTTTTCAAAGAAAAGTATGACATCAGCAGAAGAAAAAAGAAAGAAAACACATGGAAAAACGATCATCGAACATTGTGTTCTTTGAAGCCTTGTGTTAAATAAAATTATATCAAAGCACTTACTGTGACACATTGTTTCCTTCGCCATAAAAATGGTTCGAAGAATATATCGTGTAAATATTGTTGTGCAAATAACTTCTACAAAATGATACAATAATATAATTCATTTGTTTCCTTCTACAAAATGATACAATAATATAATTCATTTGTTTCCTACTACAAAATGATACAATAATATAATTCATTTGTTTCCTTCTACAAAATTATACAATAATATAATTCATTTGTTTCCTACTTATTTTTCATCACATTGATATAAATTATAGTTACATTATTCTGTGTAGTAACGTACACTGATAATAAGGTTAAATCACTAATTATCTTGAAAATTACAATTAAACAGTCTTCATTCATCATTATTCATCAATTTTTTTGTTTTGGTGAAAGCGAAATACTGTCCATTAGCCACTTGGATTAATGGAAACGATTGTACTGAAATAAATTCTGAGCTTGGGTTTGACTTTTGACAGAGATTGCTTACATACAGAAAATTAACAACAGTCAGGTTATTGATTTCTGCAGGAAACCACAGATTGGATGCAGGAAACCACAGATGGGATGCAGAAAACCACAGATGGGATGCAGAAAACCACTGATGGGATGCAGGAAACCACAGATGGGATGCAGGAAACCACAGATGAGATGCAGGAAACCACAGATGGGATGCAGGAAACCACAGATGGGATGCAGGAAACCTCTATTGGCAGTTTTTTTTAGTCGTTATTGGTTTTTATTTTGCTTTATCAACGCAAAGCTACACAGTTGGCCAACTATGTGTGTGATTTGTCCAACACTGGGAATGAAACCACAGATTTTAATGTTTGAAAATCCTTTAAGTTCCCGCTTAGTCACTGGTAGCCCAGAGTAGTTCCAATTTTGGAACTATAACAACATTTTTTCGGATTATAAATACTATATCTACAAAATAAAATCCGCCGTTTTAATAGTTGTAATTTATTCACTTAATTGGCTTGTTTTGAATTTCGCGTAAAGTTGCACGAGGACTATCTGCGATATCCGTCCCTAATTTAGCAGTGTAAGACTAGAGTTAAGGCAGCTACCCATCACCACCCACCGCCAACTCTTGGGCTACTCTTTTACCAACGAATAGTAGGATTAACTCTCACATTATAACGTCCCCACGGTTGAAAGGGCGAGCATATTTGATGTGACGGAGATTCGAACCCGCGACCCACTATTCATTTAAAATCGTGGTAAAATCACTGTAGAATGAGTGTAATTGCGATATTGCTACCCAGAGGCACAGCTGTGGTTGTCTGTGGATTCCCACTACGAGAAACTGAATTTTGATACCCGTACTGGGCATAGCACACATAGCTTATTGTGTAGCTGTGGGCTCAATTCCATAAGAAACAAACGAAAAATTGCAAATTGTAAATATATATTAACCTTAGTAGTTATAGAAACAAAGTTAAGGTTGTCGAAACTTTACATTGTTAAGTCTGGTCGATTACATCTAAAAATTTTTTGCTGGATGTCGTTTTAGGCATTTTACTACTTGTCAAACAACAGCAGTTTCGTAAACACTAAGCCTATTACTTGCCACCAAATAGCACAGCGATACGTCTGTGGACGTGCAACGCTAGAAACCGGGTTTTGATGTTCATTTGTGGGCAGAGCACAAATATCTGGTTGTGTAACTTTATGCTTACAAGTAACTTCAAACAAAGAAATGTTATTATTATTTGTCGCTTTAACAATGTTTAGAATGTTTAATTGTTACACGACTGTAGAACAAGTGAAATTGGTTCGCGAATATTAATTGCTTATTTATATTCATTTCACTGAATATAAAGAGAGAAAGAAATCGCATATGGTTAATCTAATGGTGAACGTTTGACCTGATCCTTACTAAGTTATTGACCCAACTATTCACCGAGTCAATCTCATTAAAAGAAAATATAGAAATAAATATAATTGACATATATTAATCAGGACCAAATATTGTGCATCAGTGTGTCAGTGTTTTATTTATGTATCGGTTCCTTTTTAGTAGTAGTTTTATAAAATGGCTTGTTTTCTACTTTGTAGTTTTTCTACTTTTTCGATTTTTCTTTTCTAATTATTAATTAATTAATAACGTATATTTGAGGAAACATTTAGTACATTTCTCCGTAATATCGTTGTACCGAGAAAAATCGTTAACATGTTTTAATTTCTTATTGTTGTTGTTTTGAATTAATCACAATGCTACACAATGTAATCTGCCCTCCACGGGTACTAAAACCCCTTGTTTTAGCATTGTAAGTCCGCAGACATAACGCTATGCCAATTGGGGTGCGTTTTAATTTGTATTTAGGATATATATATATATATATATATTAGGTTTTAGCAAGCTGTGTTTATGGTTGCATCCATTTATGTTGATATTGAAGATTACGTTTCTATACAATTTAAAACTGTTTCCATCTGCATCTTTCTGTATTGAACTTAAACAAAAGTATGAAATAGGGCCGTCTATGTTTGAACAAAATCGTCAGTAAATTCGTTGTGTAGTCTGTAAACAGTATCTATATACACGTGTGGGTGTAACAGTCTGTAATATTAATTAATAAACTTTGTTGAAATTAATCTAATTAACTTTTGTACTTATAATTACAGAGCTGAACCAGCCATCTTTGGGGGATTTAAATACGTTACATCACCTAATTGTCTGTGATATTAAAAATGAAACACAAACTATAAAACAACGAAAATTAAATGATGGATAACATCAGATATTGTTTTGTAAGTTTATTTTCAGAATCGTAAACCAATAAAAACACAAGAGAATTAATAATACTTATGCAAAGATAGTGTATTATCTTCTCAGTATTATTAGGGTGTGTTTTTTTTGTTTGTTTTTGAATTTCGCACAAAGCTACTCGAGGGCTATCTATGAAAAGTTTGGTGTTTTTTTTTTTTGTATTTCGCACAAAGCTACACCACGACTGTCTCCGCTAGCCGTCCCTAATTTTGCAGTGTAAGACTAGAGGGAAGGCAGCTAGTCATCACCACCCACCGCCAACTCTTAGGCTACTCTTTTACCAACGAATAGTGGAATTGACCATAACATTATAACGCCCCCACGGCTGAAAGGACGAGCATGTTTGGTGCGATGGGGATTCGAACCCGCGACCCTCGGATTACGAGTCGCACGCCTTAACGCGCTTGGCCATACCGGGCCTCATGTTATTAGAGAATTGTGCTTTTATCAACACCTCATACATATTGTATAGATCAAAACGTCACTAATATTTCAAAAACACACTATGGAAATCTAATGTTGAGATAAAAGAAAAAAAAAAGATAATATATTGGTCAATCTCACTATTCGTTGGTAAAAGAGTAGCCCAAGAGTTGGCTGTGGGTGGTGATTACTAGCTGCCTTCCCTCCAGCCTTACACTGCAAAATTAGGGACGGCTAGCGGAGACAGTCGTGGTGTAGCTTTATGCGAAATACAAAAAAAAAAAACACCAAACTTTTCTCTGTGTTAATTCTAATTAACACATTCCATTGTTATCTTTAAATACAGATTCAACCGAACAGTTGAGACAATGGTAAGAAAATGTCTTCATCTTTTAGAATTCCAATGGTCTGACGAGAGCCTGAATACCATGAAAATGACTTATTTTTGCACATGTAATGTGCAACACTCGAAATTAAAAAGAAATTACCTATCTGAACCTTCAATCTACTACAAGACCTGTTGGTCATGGACCTGATGTATCTGTACCTTCTCCGTCGGAGACTATCCATAAATTTCGTCGGAAAAGGAATCATGACAAAGATTGTTTTCTACCTGAAACGACTGATCATTGTTTGAATTTCGCGCACAGCTACATGAGGGCTATCTGCACTAGCCGTTCCTAATTTAGCAGTGTAAGACTACAGGGAAGGCAGCTAGCTAGTCACCACCACCCACCGCCAACTCTTGGGCTACTCTTTAACCAACGAATAGTGGGATTGGCCATTACATTTTTATGCGGATTCGAACCCGTGAGCCTCGGATTACGAGTCAAACGTCTTAATCCACCTGGCCATGTCGGGTCTAACTTTTGATGAACCACAAAGTTTCACACAAGGCGAAATGAAGGGAAAAGGTTTCATCAAGATTAGGGATATAGAGAGGAGGTATCAGGGAAGGTGGATATCAAACAAAGATCAGAAGAAGTAATTTTTAGACTAAAAGTCGTAGATTTCAGAAAAATCATCATGATGAATGATGATATATATTCATTTCACATCAACCTTTTTCTTCATTTTATTTAGTTTGTTTGTTCTTTTGATAACAAACATAATAAAAAAATATTCGTTGTGACAAACGAAGTAATAATTTGATCTAAGTAAGAGTTTTTCTTTTCCGATGTGTAAAAGAAAAACAGAAAAACTCGTTATGTGATAGAAGGAAAAATATATTGTTTTCAAAATTTGCGTTCTTGAATCATGGAAAGTCTGTTGAAGAAAACAATTTTTTGAAAAGAGTTTAAATTCGCAGGCCTGTGATATATGAAAACATTAGTCTATGCTTAATACTAAAAATATTCTAATAATTATTGAAATATTATGCATATTATGCACAAAATGTGTCAACACGCAAGTGTGCAATCAATTATCTAAATTTAATGATACGTGTACGATATGAGACAAACCAACTCGTAACACATGCTTATGCTAAATTGTACTGCAGAAAGTAATTCCAGAAACTTCAAGTAATTAGCTTAATTTGAGCTTGTTTCTTTCGTCAAAGGTATAAAGGTCGTCTCGTGCTTTGGTACAACTTCAACGGGTACAAGGAAAGCTGTAATAATTGGTACCGTTTAACGAACAATGCGAGAATATATCGGTTTAACTAAGTGATAATTAGATTTGAAATTTTCGATTTCCTATTCACCGAATAACTATTTCAAACATACGACATGATTTGGTTTTTACATCAGAACTTCATTGAAAATAGTTAACAAGTTACTGATGAAATAGAACACTAAGATATATTTTTATTTCTAGTTCTGTCAAACTTATATGCTAGAAAACTCTCACACATTTTAAGTTGTTACAAATACAATGAAGTTCTGACTCCAACTGTTAATTCTACGTTGAATATATATAACTGTATTTATGTGTAACGTGTTTTTCCGTCTAATTTTAATATATTCGTGAAACCTCTAATACCTAAAGTTATTCATGTTATTTTATTTTTAATTTCGACATTTCGAAATGCCCCCCAGTAGCTCAGCTGTATGCCTGCGGACTTACAACGCTAAAAACCGGGTTTTGATACCCGTGATGGGCAGAGCACAGATAGCCCATTGTGTAGCTTTGTGCTTAATTCAAAATAACATTTCGAAATGGCTTTCAAAGTAACGCTTGGCCCGGCATGAGCAGATAGCTCTTGTCCTTTTAACCGTGAGGACGTAAGAATGTGACGGTCAATCCCACTATTCATTGGTAAAAGAGTAGCCCAAGAGTTGGCGGCTGGTGGTGATGACTAGCTGCCTTCCCTCTAGTTTTACACTGCTAAATTCTAAACAAACAAACAAAACAAAATGTAAAATTAATTAAAAGGAAATATATACTGAAGAATATGTTTAAATTCAATCGGACAATTTTGAGATTTACTCTGATTACAAATTTCGAATAAAAGTGCAGATAGGGCTGTCTATGCTCTGCCAATCATGAGCATCGAAACCCAGTTTCTAGGGTTGTGATTCCTGAGTCATACCGCTCGCTGTGTCACTCAGTTTTCTTTTTTAAGTCCACATCTTCGGTGTTACAAAGTAAAAACCTATTTTCGGTACCGTTATTGCGCAGCACCCACGTAGTACATTGGTTACTTATTTGCTAAACCTAACAAAACAAACAAATGGTTTTAGTATGTATTTTTTGACTTTGTCTTATTTTAACAAATTTTACTAATTTTAATCAATACACGTTAATTTTTTCTTAAAACTATAATCTTCAGTGCATATATATTTTGATAAAGATTTATTGAAGTCATTCGAATTCGAGTATCAAAGAACCCTACATTTCGCTCGTCTACAAATATATGAAAACGTGTGTCGCCGGTTTTAATTTTTTCGCTAATTCTCTGATGTCTTTCTCTCTACACGCCACTAGGGGATACTGAGTGGCGTTCCTTTCTTGGACTAAGTGTTCGATCTGTTGTGAGGTTAGAGGGAAGTCGGAAGTTTCCAATTTAATTAACCCATGGTTATAGCGATATCTTCCAACGCTGCTCACTAAACGTTACAAATTACTACAGCTTTCTCTAACTGCACTCAAACACCAGACGAACTATATACCACCGAAGAATGAAGCCAGCTTAAATTAAACTCGTATGATTACACGACTCTTTTAAATTTCATTTTCGTAATACAAAGCAGCACAAACGTGCACCGCACTAGTTTCTTCTTCACCCTCTTAAAACAATTGATTCCATCAAAGTTTTA
The DNA here is from genome assembly GCF_004210375.1 of Tachypleus tridentatus. Lineage (NCBI taxonomy): Eukaryota > Metazoa > Arthropoda > Merostomata > Xiphosura > Limulidae > Tachypleus > Tachypleus tridentatus. Next base: position 119,215,728 of record NC_134825.1, read on the forward strand.
TTAATGAACATACGTATTAGTTTATCTCAATGACTTCTCATACGTCCTCCGCTGGTACAGCGACAAGTCTACGGATTTACAACGCTACAATCAGAGGTTCGATTCCCCTCGGTGGACTCAGCAGATAGCCAGATGTGGCTTTGCTAAAAGAAAAACACACAGACTTCTCATACAGTTCGAGAATAGAAATGAGAATTTTGTTGTGAATTTCGCGTAAAGTTGCACGAGGACTATCTGCGATATCCGTCCCTAATTTAGCAGTGTAAGACTAGAAGGAAGGCAGCTAGTCATCACCACCCACCGCCAACTCTTGGGCCACTCTTTTACTAACGAATAATGGGATTGACCGTCACATTATAACGCCCCCACGGCTGAAAGGACGAGCATATTTGGTGCGACCGGGATTCGAACCCGTGATCCTCGGATTACGAGTCGAACGCCTTAACACGCTTGGCCATGCCGGGCCAGAAATGAGAAGGTAAATCAAAGTGCAGTTCACATGTTCATCAAATGTTCATCTTTATACATGTTTTGAATCAGAGGCGGGTTAACATGATAATAAAAGTGTGTGACAGTAATTAAACAATTTGAAGGAACCTGAAATCGTCAAGAAACAAATCCCAAAAAAACCTTGACGAAAGAGAAAACCCGAACTTTAGTTCATATTTGTTTTTTTCTTATTTCCAAATAAATTACTTAAAGTAATACATTAGTTTGGGAGTTCTTGTTGTTTCTTTAAAAGTTTGCAAGTTTCTCTTGCTTAATTCTTCTAAAAATGTAAAGAAATCCTTGGTTTCTATTCAAAGAGGGCTCGGAATGGCCAAGCGTGTTAAGGCGTGCGACTCGTAATCTGAGGGTCGCGGGTTCGAATCCCGGTCGCACCAAACATGCTCGCCATTTTAGCCGTGGAGGCGTTATAATGTGACGGTCAATCCTACTATTCGTTTGTAAAAGAGTAGCCGATGAGTGGTGATGACTAGCTGCCTTCCCTCTAGTCTTACACTGCTAAATTACGGACGGCTAGCAGAAATAGCCCTCGAGTAGCTTTTCGAAATTCAAAAAAACAATCCTCTATTCAAAGAATGCAACAAACACATGATACATGTGAGAGCTTCTTTAATGAAAACAGAAGGAAAAATCGCTAAACGTTTTCATTATAATATTTTCTTCCATTTTTAAACATTATTGAAGAAAGTAATCACATTTCGCTTCTCTTTATGAAACCAATTATTATTAAAATATGCATATTAACAAACAATACAACACTTGCACTCAAGTACAAACAACCATTTTTACTTAGAACCACGAGAAATTAAAATTACATTAGTTTTGTTTAGACTGTTTCCGACTGGAAATGCGATCATTCTTATTGTTTGTTAAACAGCGTGTCTGTAATATAGCAATATATTAATAGAATTCTTAGAGCGAAAAAACGAATCTACATTTTGTTTCTCATACAATTTTAAATTACAATACAGTTTACAAAATATGAGCAAATATAATGTTATTTATGGGTGTGGTTATAGTCCCTATATCTAAAGATGTGAACTTTTATAGTATAGTTCTTATTTTGTGATAAACAACCGCAGTTGTTTAATACATTTGTTGTGTACTCGTAACGCAGAATGTTTAGTAATGTAACATAATTCTAACAGTTTTAAAATATTCTACATAGATTCCACATTACAACATCACCGTTGTATGGGTCGTATTTCTTTCCAATTTACACTTAGCCGTTCATTCTTTTTGTATTCTGTTGGGCCAAAATTTTTATAGTGTACGTTTATCGCGAAGCCCGGCATGGGCAGGTGGTTAAAGCACTCGACACCTTATCCGAGGGTCGCAAGTTCGAGTCTCCGTCACACCAAACGTGCTCGCCCTTTCAGCCGTTAGGATGTTATAATGTGACGGTCAATCTCACTGTTCGTTAGTAAAAGAGTAGCCCAAGAGTTGGCGGTGGGTGGTGATGACGAGCTGCCTTCCGTCTAGTCTTAGACTGCTTGGCACGAAATTCAAACCAAGCTCAAATTTGGTAGGAAAATAACATAACTTGAAAATAAATGTTCAAAACATGGTGTACACAAAAATGTGTGTGTATTGTTCTTATACATAAATTTACAGCAGTGTAAGCACGTTTTGTTTTTTAAATTCTGGAAACATAAAACTGGTTGACCGAACCTGTATTTTTTTTTCATATTTTTAGAGTTTAGATTTCTTTGGATTTACAATTAAATCCACAAAACATTTTTTCCGGTGTCAACCGAATTTTCATTTTGTCATTGCCCTCCAGTCGCATAGAGGACTTACAACACTAAAAACTGGGTTTCGATACTCGTGGTGGGCAGAGCATGGATAACCCAATGTGTAGCTTTGTGCTGAATTCAAAACAACAATTTTTTCATTAGTTTCATACTGTACTATTTCAACAACTATAATATTAAGCCTTGTAGATACATCAAGCGCAACGTTGGAAACGTTTAGCTTCCGGGACTCATTTTTATGTAAAAAATGAAACATAATTATATTCTACTGCAGTACACTCAATTACCTTAACCATTCATATTTAGTCCGATTACGTTTCGCATCTGCAACGTTTGTCGTTAATATTCCAATCTGAGCTATTTATTATTGTAACGGATAAATGGCTATTTGATGTCCGACCAGCCTGCGAATTTATTGGACTAATTAATAAACAATTTCCTTTCAGACCATCGTGAACGTGAAGTTTCTTGGTCTAATCCTACCAAAATTTTCCTTAGAAAAATTCGTTTTTGTGTATTAAAAAATTCTTATGATGTAAATCGAGGCAAATTTGATAGCAGTTATTCTAACATAAATTTACATCTGCTTAAAGTTTAATATCAACAAGTTATTTGTTTATCAGATATATAAACCACATTTTTTATGTTCAGGAAATATGTTGAAGTCAAATGGTATAAATAAACTCTTTTACAATTATTTTTGTTTGTATATATAATATTACAATTAGCTTAATGTCTAAAAGTCAAGGATATACAATGGAAAGTATTGGGTCTAGAAACTTAAAACGTCACGGTCTTAGCGTAAGTATGATTGTTTTCATTCTGGTATCGGGTAAACTTACTACGAATCTTACATTTAGTTCTTTCAGTCAGATACGAGACACACACACACACATATACACAAAAATAAATTTCAATAAAACACTGAAAACGTAACAAATAAATGAGATACTTATGTGCAACATACGATACCGTGAACAAATGTGAACATCACACGGTTTATGTGTGCTGTTTTATCCTGTAACATAATGCAGGATTGATAAATGAGCTACTTTTGGTAGCGATGCGGAAATTGTACAACTCGTTGCTCGGTTTAATACCACTGTTTGAATTTATGAGTCACTTTCAATTTAATAATACATTAAAAATAATAGCATTTTAATGAACCACGTTCTCATCTGCAAGCGTCAGATTTGAATTATCATATTTATATATATTTTTTTAGAATTGAAAAGTACGCTACTGAAACTGACCTTTTAGAATTTTCTTTTTGTATCTTAGTGTTATAAGTAGTAAAATATGCGCTGTTTTCTAAGCCTTTTCATCATTTTAGTTTTTTTTTAATTTTGTTTGAATGACTGTATGGAGGGTTATCTGAGCTTTCTAGGCATTTCATTTATGAATGATGTTCAAGTTACGTATTTTTTGTTATAATTATTTTTATAATATGAAGAAACAGTTCATGTTAATAACACTAGATGGTGAAATAATAACAGCAATAATAATAATCCTTTGTGAACACCTCAACTAAACCTGGTACAAATCATTAAACTTGGTACAAGTTATTAAACTAGTTACAAAATATTAAACTTGGTACAAATTATTAAACTAGCTACAAATTATTAAACTTGGTACAAATTATTAAACTTGGTACAAATTATTAAACTTGGTACAAATTATTAAACTTGGTACAAATTATTAAACTTGGTACAAATTATTAAAGGTACAAATCATTAAACTTGGTGCAAATTATTAAAGGTAAAAATCATTAAACTTGGTACAAATTATTAAAGGTAAAAATCATTAAACTTGGTACAAATTATTAAACTAGCTACAAATTATTGAACTGGCTACAAATTAGCAAACTAGGTACAAATTATTGAACTGGCTACAAATTAGCAAACTAGGTACAAATTATTAAACTAGATACAAATTATTGAACTGGGTACAAATTAGTAAACTAGGTACAAATTATTGAACCAGATAAAAATTATTGAACTGGCTACAAATTAGTAAACTAGGTGCAAATTACTGAACCAGATACAAATTATTGAACTGGCTACAAATTATTAAAATAAGCAGAAATTATTAAACAAAATATTTTTTTGTGAAATACTTTTCGAGAGAAGTGGTATACACATTATTATTATTATGTATATAAGCACACTGATATATAATATTAAAGCTTTATTATGCCACTAACTAGTAAATATTATTTGTACATTAAATGTTATAATATTACTAGGTAAATACAATAGGGTAAAATATCCAAATCCACAAATTAAAAATGTTTGTATCTAAACATGATATTTATTGATGATGTTAATGTTAATTTGTTTGTTTTTTTCGTACAAAGCTACACATTGGGCTACCTGTTTTCTGCTCACCATGGGGTATCGAATTCAATTTTCGGTTTATAAGTTTGACGAACAGTAGTTGTGAAAACACCACGATAAGTAAGGGAACACGAATTTTAACCCAAAGTTTTGCACTTGTCTGTATTAAAAATGTGGTTTCATGGTTCAAAAATCTGTTGGCGCTAATTACGTCACATCATTATGTGTTTAATCATTAACTGTATTTATAAACCCCTGGTGAATGTAATATATATTTATAAAATATTGTGTTTGCATAACGTTTAGTAATCTGAGGGTCGCGCGTTCGATTCTCTGCCACACCAAGCATGCTCGCCCTTTCAGCCGTGGGGGCGTTGTAATGTGACGATCAATCCCACCATTTTTTTGTTTTGAATTTTGCGTAAATCCACACGAGAGCTATTTGCGCTAGCAGTCTATAATTTAGCAGTATAAGACTAGTGGGGAGGCAGCTAGTCATCACCACCCACCGCCAAATCTTGAGCTACTCTTTTACCAATGAATAGTGCGATTGACCGTCACATTATAACACTCTTACGGATAAAAGGAGGAGCACGTATGGTGTGACGAGGACTCGAACCCGTGATCCTTGAATTACGAGTCGAACGCCCTAACCACCTGGCCATGCAAAGCCTATCGAGGATGGATCGAGAAATTTAGACATGGACCGAGTGATTGGCAGAAGTGGATTAAGTGCATACTTTATCATATTCCATTGTATTCAAGTCCAGGAAATATCTGTCATAGTTTAAAACTTGGCAATCGGTACTGATCTAATGACTTGTGAATGGACGTGCCATCTGTAACGCGAGAAGTTTGTCGATAAACTGAAAAGAAGCAAATTTTTCTGATAGAAATGATCCTCTCACAGTATGTTTGATAAGATCCTCTTACAGTATGTTTGATAAGATCCTCTCACAGTATGTTTGATAAGATCCTCTCACAGTATGTTTGATAAGATCCTCTTACAGTATGTTTGATAAGATCCTCTCACAGTATGTTTGATAAGATCCTCTCACAGTATGTTTGATAAGATCCTCTTACAGTATGTTTGATAAGATCCTCTCACAGTATGTTTGATAAGATCCTCTTACAGTATGTTTGATAAGATCCTCTTACAGTATGTTTGATAAGATCCTCTTACAGTATGTTTGATAAGATCCTCTCACAGTATGTTTGATAAGATCCTCTTACAGTATGTTTGATAAGATCCTCTTACAGTATGTTTGATAAGATCCTCTCACAGTATGTTTGATAAGATCCTCTTACAGTATGTTTGATAAGATCCTCTCACAGTATGTTTGATAAGATCCTCTCACAGTATGTTTGATAAGATCCTCTTACAGTATGTTTGATAAGATCCTCTCACAGTATGTTTGATAAGATCCTCTCACAGTATGTTTGATAAGATCCTCTTACAGTATGTTTGATAAGATCCTCTCACAGTATGTTTGATAAGATCCTCTTACAGTATGTTTGATAAGATCCTCTTACAGTATGTTTGATAAGATCCTCTTACAGTATGTTTGATAAGATCCTCTTACAGTATGTTTGATAAGATCCTCTTACAGTATGTTTGATAAGATCCTCTTACAGTATGTTTGATAAGATCCTCTTACAGTATGTTTGATAAGATCCTCTTACAGTATGTTTGATAAGATCCTCTTACAGTATGTTTGATAAGATCCTCTTACAGTATGTTTGATAAGATCCTCTTACAGTATGTTTGATAAGATCCTCTTACAGTATGTTTGATAAGATCCTCTTACAGTATGTTTGATAAGATCCTCTTACAGTATGTTTGATAAGATCCTCTTACAGTATGTTTGATAAGATCCTCTCACAGTATGTTTGATAAGATCCTCTTACAGTATGTTTGATAAGATCCTCTTACAGTATGTTTGATAAGATCCTCTTACAGTATGTTTGATAAGATCCTCTCACAGTATGTTTGATAAGATCCTCTCACAGTATTTTTGATAAGATCCTCTTACAGTATGTTTGATAAGATCCTCTTACAGTATGTTTGATAAGATCCTCTTACAGTATGTTTGATAAGATCCTCTCACAGTATGTTTGATAAGATCCTCTCACAGTATGTTTGATAAGATCCTCTTACAGTATGTTTGATAAGATCCTCTTACAGTATGTTTGATAAGATCCTCTCACAGTATGTTTGATAAGATCCTCTCACAGTATGTTTGATAAGATCCTCTTACAGTATGTTTGATAAGATCCTCTCACAGTATGTTTGATAAGATCCTCTTACAGTATGTTTGATAAGATCCTCTCACAGTATGTTTGATAAGATCCTCTTACAGTATGTTTGATAAGATCCTCTTACAGTATGTTTGATAAGATCCTCTCACAGTATGTTTGATAAGATCCTCTTACAGTATGTTTGATAAGATCCTCTCACAGTATGTTTGATAAGATCCTCTTACAGTATGTTTGATAAGATCCTCTTACAGTATGTTTGATAAGATCCTCTTACAGTATGTTTGATAAGATCCTCTTACAGTATGTTTGATAAGATCCTCTCACAGTATGTTTGATAAGATCCTCTCACAGTATGTTTGATAAGATCCTCTTACAGTATGTTTGATAAGATCCTCTCACAGTATGTTTGATAAGATCCTCTTACAGTATGTTTGATAAGATCCTCTTACAGTATGTTTGATAAGATCCTCTCACAGTATGTTTGATAAGATCCTCTTACAGTATGTTTGATAAGATCCTCTCACAGTATGTTTGATAAGATCCTCTTACAGTATGTTTGATAAGATCCTCTCACAGTATGTTTGATAAGATCCTCTCACAGTATGTTTGATAAGATCCTCTTACAGTATGTTTGATAAGATCCTCTTACAGTATGTTTGATAAGATCCTCTTACAGTATGTTTGATAAGATTAGAAATATACTGTGAGAAAAACCTGGGATAGAGACGTGAATTACTCTCAAAACTGAACATCGCGTGTCTGTGTTTTCTTATACTAAAGCCATGTTAGGCTGTCCACTGAGTCAAACTAGGGGAATCGAACCCTTGATTTTAGCGTTGTAAATCCGTCGACTTACCGCTGTACCAGAGAGAGACAACTGAACATTGACCCTGGCTGTTTTCTGAAGTACTTATTTCAATATAAACCTGAAAAAGGTACTCCAAAACAAAGGTTTTTTTTGAGGGGCGTTGTTGTTGTTTGTTATTTGGTGGGGCCAGTCAAGTGAACCCCATTTTATTTTTCTTAATAAGAAATAAAATGTTATTTCTTTCGTTTATACATCAGTTTATGGAAATGATAAAGTCTTTTTTTTTCTTCTGTTTTCATTAAAGATCTAGAATACAACATATGTTCTTTTTGACCATATAAAATGTACGTAATGCTGAATAATTGTCTACAATACTGATGTTCAAGAGGTTAAAAAAATCACGTTTAGAAGATAATGTACACAAATACGAGAAATAAATTATTATTTATGACATTTAACGACAAAAGACACGAAACTGCGATAAACACCTCTTACGTTTTTGTATACGAGCTAGATATAACAACGTATGTCTGTAAAATCAACTTACAAATGCCATCCCTTCTATACTATACCTTTAGGATACCTTCTATTAGAACAGAACATAGTTGACAGTTTTTATTCTTTGATGTTACGTTGAGAGTTTATCCTCATATTGGCCTCATGACAATATAATTGATTGCAGGTTACGTGTTGAGACTATGATTTCAGAATTTCCCGAGGGTGTTTTCTGATTTTTAATATATTTTAAATTCACGATCCAAAAGTGAAAGATTCGAGGCTTAAAAACTACAGTAAAAACAAATGCCTTTATTTACACGTCATAAAACATTGAAGTGAAATTGTTTCGTAGTTAGTGTGTAAGACTGAAAATCGATAGGTCCAGGGTTCGAGACAGGACACCGCTAAACACACTCTGTACTTTGAAGAGCCTAAGGGACAGCAACTGTTGTTTGTAGATTTCTTCTTTTCTCAAGTTCTTCAATTTAACGACTATAACGCAATACCACGATTCTGGTGGACCTCTGACTTCACCGTTCAGTCAATTTGCATTTTAAGTGCCATTTAAGGTTTAGTTTTCACGTATTTATTTGAACATATCTCATAAAGTTACAAATACATTTATTGGTCAGTAAACGTTATTAACTGTAAAAGTCTCAAACTAATATGTAATGCAGTGATGGCAAATGTAGAAAGAGGGCTAGAAAATTGATACAAATAGAATGTTTTGTCGTGTACATAATAATCTGTGTTGTTTTTCTTCAAACACGTTGTTTTAACGGTTCTAATACTGAGTAAAAGTATACTGTGTGGCGAAATTTAAGATGTAATGCTTCGCCGTCCCTAATTTAGCACTGAAAGACAAGAGGGAAGGCAGCTTGTTTGTTTGTTTTTGAATTTCGCACAAAGCTACACGAGGGCTATCTGCGCTAGCCGTCCCTAATTTAGCTGTGTGAGACTAGAGGGAAGGCAGCTAGTCATCAACACCCACCGCCGACTCTTGAGATATTCGTTTACCTATGAACAGTGGGATTCACCGTCATATTATAATGCCCCCACGGCTGAAAGGGCGAGCATGTTTGGTGCGACGGGGATTCGAACCCGCGATCCTCGGATTACGAATCGATCGCCTTAACCCACTTATCCCCAACTTATCCGTACAAAATTATGTTTAGAATATAAATTTACACCTAAGCTTTCCTAATTTTCAATTAGTGTGATAACATTTTAATGATTATGGTATGTACAGCCTGAACAACATGTTTTGCGACATGTATTCTAAATCGACAGGTCAAACTCCTTCATTTAGAACACTTGACAAGAGAGAAGACAACAACTCGTTTTCGCCAGTTGCCAACGAAGCAATTCTGAACTAATAGTTACAGCTTCACATACACAGTTGGAAATTAGCAGCATAGTTAGTGGAATATTTCTGAACTAATCCTGGATAGTACAACCCACAAGTCGACGTATTCACCACTAGCCAAACACGATGTAGTTTTTCAATAAGTCAAAAGTTTCTCTTAAAAAAAAACACATCGTCAAACAAACCGGAACCGTTATCTTATTAGGCTAAAATGTTGTGCATTTAAATAGAAGAAACTTACTCGTCAGGTGTTGCTTTCAAGTAGTACTTGTATTTATTTCAAGTAGGGAAGATATTAATATCTTAATAAAATATTTGTGATATCAAAACACACGGTAGCGTGTCGTGTGACCAAAACGACCTGCTGCCTTATTATAAACAGGAAAGATGGTTTCGCGATTTTTCACTTTCTGTGATTCATACCGTGTGTGGTAATCGAGCTATGGCATAGTTTCAAAGGGCGTGCTAAACTGAACTCTTACTTCGTCTAAGACCCACTAAGAAATACCTGAAATATAACATCTTCAATGTCTTATGTGGTGTAAATAGAAGCCATATGAGTAAAGTTATATAGCAAAAGCCGCTTAAAAGTAAGAAAATTTCTTTTGGGTGGTACGCCTACACAAAAAAGACATGTTTACTATAGTTTCACTTAAGAGCAAACGTATTTAGTTTTACCCATTCAAATTAAAGACTACTGGATGATACAGTGTAGTAAAACTATAGGGTGAAAGTTCATCAGTTTGGTTATGCCAAGCAAACTGAATAAGCAGTTTCTAGCTTAAGTTTTCAAAATAATCAGAGCTGAAAGGGCCATCATGTTTGGTGCGACGGGGATGTAAACCCCCGACACTCAGATTACAAGTCGCACGCCTTAACCACCTGGCCATGCCAGGCCAAAAGGAATGAAATAAAAAAATGCTGGTCAAACTGCGCAAAAGCATAAAAAAAATTAAATTGGTAACTGTACATTCAGCATTGATGGGTATTTTAGAGCAAATATTTATTAGTCATTTAGCAAGGTCGCGAATTTTGTTTTCTTTATTTGTCGTAAACCAAATTGAACAAAATACGAGGCTTAGCTAACTAATTAACCAACATTTGACCCAAAGGTATTATCAATACTTTAGATTGAGTTATCAGTTCGGGCGCCATTTTAAATTCCGTTTCTTTACGTGGAACATTCAATCCTTTTTTATCTGCACCTCCTTATTACACCTAAGGTGTTTTGGATTAGGTAATATTAAACAGACATTAATTAAGGTTAATAATTTTTATTAATTGCAAGTAGTTAAAGATAAATACTAACTTTGATTAAGTTTTATATTTATTTAATTAACAATTTACCTTCAAAATAACGTATTTCATTCTAATAATGTCATAACTAGTTTTTTAATTGTCTCTTGCAATTAGAAATCAAGAATTTCACTTACTTTGTTTGTTTTGAATTTCTCGCAAAGCAACTCGAGGGCTACCTGCGCTAGCTGTCCCTAATTTTGCAGTGAAAGGCTAGCGGAAAGGCAGCTAGTCATCACCACCCACCGCCAACCCTTGGGATACTCTTTTACCAACGAATAGTGGGATTGACCATGGGCGAGCATGTTTGGTGCGACCGGGATTCTGGTGATCACTAATTGCCTTCCCTCTTGTCTTTCACTACTACTCGTTCAAACAATACTTTAAGAAAAAATATATATACCATTTAAATACTGAGGTTTAGCACGGCTTTGTTTCTTGTTTTTCTGATTTTATAAAACGAATTGTCCATTGATAGTGAAAGATTGTATACGGATATAGTAAATTAAAGTAGCTCCCTCTATATACACTACGAATATACGTGGATTTCTTAATATCTTGTCTCCTAGTGACGCAGCGGTTAAGTTTCAAGACTTCTGATGCTACAAACAGGGTTTCGACACCTGTGGTTGGCGCAAGATGAAAACTCCAATGCTTAGCTGTGTGCTTCACAAACAAACATACAGATACAGAAATCCAATGTATGTGATGCAATTTCATTTTCAGAATGCTTTATAATTATGGTTCACTGGTTTCGAGGTGCAGCATTCGTGTCACTTTCATGTACCCACTCTTTGGTGGTAGAAATAATGACTCAGTATCGTATAGTGTTGAAAGCAACAATTTTTCTTAGATTAGACCAAAGAATTTTCTTTAGTAAGGAATTTGTGACGCAACTTAATCTACCATAGAGCAGCTTTCTTTTCAACAAAGGTACGAATTATTGAAATTGTACATATAAAGGCAAGATGTTTCTTTTTTACTAAAAGTTGTAGCAATGTAGAGATTTAGAGATTTATGAAAATTATTGATTGTATGATGGTTGTTCCAGAAAAAGAGTCAACCGTTTCTGAATACGCCCAGTGTGCTTTTTATTATTTCTTTTAACTTATTTGGAACCAGTTCCATGTTTAAATAAATTGGAATATTTTCCGTCATGGTATAATGTAATTTTTTTTTTTATTTCGCACAGAGCTACACGAGAGCTATCTGCGCTGGCAGTCCCTAGTTTAGCAGTAAAAGACTTGAGGGAAAGAAGCTAGTAATCATCTTCCACTGCTGAGGATAGCATGTTTAGTAGGAAAGGGATTCGAACCCGTACACTAATACTTAATACTTATAGCTGTGTGTTTGTACTTATAAAAACAAAATTTTTGAAAAAATATTTCAGGCTTCCGTATTATTGTGCACAAATATCTGCGATACGTTTAGTATTTATAATATGCAATTAAATGTATTTGTTTATGTATATATATTATAATTCTTGGTGAAGGCACTCGATTCGTAATCCGAGGGTCGCGGGTTCGAATCCTAAACATGCTCGCTCTTTCAGCCGTGGGGGCGTTATAAAGTGACGGTCAATCGCACTGTTCGTTGGTAAAAGAGTGGTCCAAGAATTAGCAGTGGGTGTTGATGACTAGCTGCTTTCCCCTTTAGTCTTACACTTCTAAATTAAGGACGGTAAGCGCGGATAACCCTCGTGTAGCTTAGCGCGAAATTCAAAACAAACACCAAACCAACATACATATTAAAACATTATACGCGATAATGTGCTCTATTATGTTCTATTGCGTCCTAATCTTCATGTTTTTTTCACATTAATAATATTTCCCTTTGTCCGAGAACTGTTACGGTCGTATTGCTGGGTCACGTTCAATTTCATATTCCTGTTTTACTTTCTGAACTTTCAGATTGGCTCATTATTACTGATGGCTGAAAGTCAAAATGCCAAAAAAATATTCAGTAACAATATTTTGTCTCCCTTCTATAGTTAAAGCACTTCACAAACATACTTTATAATCCTGTTAAAAGTGTCAGAGACTGACGTATTTTTATGTTTGTTTCTACTTGCCACACTTATTTCTTTTTCAATTCAGTTTAATGTATATATATATTGGATGAAGGCGATATATTAATGCTTCGTTTTGTATTTTATCTCGGTGGAAATATGTGGCTATGTGTTTGTTTGTTTTGAATTTCGCGCAAAGCTACTCGAGGGTTATCTATGCTAGCCGCCCCTAAATTAGCAGCATAAGAAAAAAGGACTCGATGACTATCTGCATTAGACGTCCCTAATTTTGCAGTGTAAGAGTAGAGGGCTCGAGGGCTATCTGCGCTAGCCGTCCCTAAATTAGCAGCATAAGACAAGAGGACTCAAGGACTATCTGCATTAGACGTCCCTAATTTTGCAGTGTAAGACAAGAGGGCTCGAGGGCTATCTGCGCTAGACGTCCCTAATTTTGCAGTGTAAGACTAGAGGAAAGGCAGCTAGTTAGTCATCACCACGCACAGCCAACTCTTCAGCTACTCTTTTACCAACAAATAGTAGGATTGACGGACACATTATAACGCCCCCGGCTGAAACGGCTATGTGTCTAAACCTGTTATATGTTTCTTTTATTTCAATTTATTTTTCAATGTTCTAGAGTGAAAAGAAAAAAAAACATGTCTAATATTTGATTTGAAAAAATAGTTTTCTGACAAAGAAGTAAAAATTGTATATTATTATTATTTCCAGTAAAGAACAAACAAACATGGAGGAATAATTAAATAATTCATAATTTTAACCCTTTACGCCCTCAAGTGGCGCACTGCGGACTTACAAAGCTAGAGAGCGAGTTTTGATAGCTCTTGTGGGCGGAGCATAAAAAACCCATTGCGTAGTTTTGTGCTTACATTCAAACAAAAAAATTTAATACTTTAAATCATTATGATGGCTCGTGAAACTAATCCAAAAAAATATTTATTTTACACATATTTACACATATTTTTAACATTTGTTTCCAACGAGAAGTAAACAGTAAACAGAACAAAAAATTACATCTAAATATAAGATTCATTAGGCCGAATTCGAGAAGAATTATTCCTTTAATGCCTGGTACAAAACAAAACTAAATTTAGTTTCATATGTAGTTGTGTATCACGAGTTCTTTGAATGTAACTTCTTGTGGTAAAAACATCAATATTTTTGATTGGTTGATTTATATACAAAATATCGACCAATGACGTTGTTTGTCTTTCGACATCTTATATAAAAAGAAAAATCAAATTTAAACCAATTGCATGTTTTAATGTCACCTGACGGGCTATCGATAAGGTAATAAACTTAAGGTGTTAAAATCCAAGGCATTGGACAAAGTGTATGCATAAATACCGCGGTATAGGAAAAAAATGTCTTCCTGTGTGCATAATGGTGTACATATAAATAACTAAACCATATACTTAGATTTCATTACTTGGTCTAAGAAGATGGATAATGGTTGCTTTAGCATATAAATATTACTGAAGTGCTTTGGGGTTACAGAGTAGTTTTATATACTTTTTTTAAGATAAAATATTTGATTGAACTTTGAAAATAGTTTATTGTTAGTTTTGTTTGTTTGCTTTTTGAATATCGCGCAAAGTGATACGAGGGCTATCTGCGCTAGCCGTCCCTAATTTAGTAGTGTAAGACTAGAAGGAAGGCAGCTAGTCATCACCACCCATTGTCAACTCTTGGGCTACTATTTTACCAACGAATCGTGGGATTGATCGTCACATTATAACGCCTTCACGGCTGAAAGGACGAACATGTTTGGTGCGACTGGGATTCGAACCCGCGACCCTCATATTACGAGTCGAGTGCCTTAACCCACCTGACCATGCCGGGCCCCTATTAGTTTTACTGTAATACGTTCAGACCTAGAATAATATATGTAAGTATATAACGCTTTCATTAATATTTTCTGACCACTAAAATTTGAAACATTATGGTATCTAGGAAAATGAGTAAGAGTATTAATTATTGTATTAATGTGTATCTATCTATGTATTCACATGTGTGAATGTGTGTGTGTACATAGGTTGGTGTATTAGCTGTTTGTTTTTTTTTATCGAAAGATCGAAAAGATGGATTTCAGTCTACCGTAACACAATTTGCTCTGTGGATAGAATTATAAACTTATTTTAAAAGATATATTCAGTATTTTCTCTTCGTGAAAGAAAACGAAACGTAGTAGCACGATACAAGGAATTTATATGTTTGTATAAAGTCCTCACTGACGTCAAATTTGTTTGTCCAGTGTATGGGGACTTTCTCTGGGTAGTCCAAAATCAGATCCAACCAACCATGCTAATGGTGCAGTTCCATTAAAGCTTAGAGACAAGATTTACTACATACCAATAACATGTATGTGTGGGAAACTTACATTCATGAGCAATCTCTTAGGCGGCTGGCGTCCTGTTTCTGACATCAATACGAGAATTTGTTTTTGTCCTAATCGATTGTCATGGCAACGTTAGGGGTAATGGTCACTATTGAGTTCGTTTGTGAAACAATGATATAGATTCGAGACTGATTCTAAGTAGCATAGAAAAATAAGACAGTTTGGTAAGCTGAACAATGTACTGAGGGAACGTCGTACGTATAATAATAAACATTTAAATAAATATTACCTAATTACATTAAGCCTGATGAAGAAACAATTTGAAGTATGCTCAGTAGTCATTTTTTTTAAATATCAGACAAATCAAATATTAGAAAATTAAATAAAAATAATCAAATATATTCTTGTTACCAGATACCTTTATATAGATACCATACTATACCTCGTTATATTGAATATCATAACAAACGTTATTTATTCTCCATGAAGTATTTTGTCTTTATTTATCCAATAATGCAACTCAACATCAGTAACTTTGCTACGTATCTTCTCTGATGTGCAATATGATTTGGTTATTTGCTGGCATGAAACGAGATGCAGTTGTGCAACATTTCGGGCAAAGTTACACGAGGTGCTATCTGCACTAGCCGTCCCTAATTTAAAAGTGTAAGACTAGAGGGAAGGCAGCTAGTCATCACCACCCACCGCCAATTCGTGGGCTTCTCCTTTGTCGACGAATAATGGGATTTACCGTAACATTATAACGTCCCCACAGCTGAAAGGGCGAGCATGTTTGGTGTAACGGGGATTCGAACCCACGACCTTCAGATTACAAGTCGAGTACCTTAACCATCTGGCCATGCTGGGCGGCAGAAGTGTTAGTTACATTGTAATACATTCCATCTCTTGTTTAATTAGGGTAAATATTAAATACTAGAACACTAGGTCTCACGTGTCTCTTTTATTGAAGATACGTAATAAACGAAGTACTTTTATGTCGTGTTTAAGTATTTCGCTGTGTTATTTCTGAAAATATCGACAAAATCGTACCATCGGTTGGCTAAATACAATATGAAACTGTATTTCATTTTTAAAGTAAACACAACGTTTTAGTTCCAGAAAGACATGAATTATTTATCTAACCTTTCGACTTTGGATTAAACAAGTTTATTTTTTTAAAGAGAACGTTTATGTATGCTAATGTGAATGTTATTTTAAACTGCATTCAGAATTTAATAATATTATTATATTATGATTGGAACGTTTCTAACAGGATTACTGTTTGTTGTTATTATTAAAATAACCAGTGGTATGCTCCTCTCAATGGCATAGCGGTATATCTGCAGATGTACAACGCTAAATCCGGATTCCAATACCCGTTGTGGTCAGAGAACAGATAGCCAATTGCGTTTCTTTGTGCTTAACTTCAAAACAAGCAAACAAAACTGCGGTATGTTATTGTTTTAAAGTGAAAAGGTACCACACAAAACGTTAGGAAGTTTGTTTGTTTTTAATTTTGCACATAGTTTCTCGAGGGCTATCTCTGCTCGCCGTCCCTAATTTAGAGGGAAGGCAGGTAGTCATCACCACCAACCGCAAACTCTTGGGCTACTCTTTTACCAACGAATAGTGGGATTGACCGTCACATTATAACGTTCCCACTGTTAAAAGGAAGAGTATGTTTTGTTTGACGGGGATTCGAACCCGCGACCCGCGGATTGCGAGTCGAGTGCCTTATCCACCTGCCCATCTTCGGGCCATGTTAGGAAGACAAGTAAAAGTTACTAAACATATTGCTGGCTCTTAAATGTTTGTAGTAACTAAGAGTAATTTGTTTCCTTATCTACTGACGGTTTATACAAACTTAATTTATGGAACTGACTGCTTGTTACGAGTTACACTTTTGTTTTTCCTTGTACACAGACCAGAATTAGCAAATTTGAAAATGTGTTGTTCTTAAGTCAGACGCTTAGCCATGGCTTACTAAAACTGTGTCAAAAAATTACACTGTTTATTATATAACTGATAAGAAACAGAGAAGAAAAAACAACAATAAACAACCAAGAGTTCTTGTTTCGAACATAAGAATCACAGACCTAACGATTTCATATTAAATATGTTACTAAATGTAACATTTATAAATATTTATAACATCAAGGTTCTATGTATGGATAGTAGTAAATCACGATTATGACAAATGATTCGATAACTTACTTTGTGACCCTGTTATTGTTTAACACTATCGCAATCCGGGACATTCTTATAAAACAACATTAATTTTGAAACACTAGATACCGTTGCTGAGAAATAGTTTTCTGTGCCCGCGCTTCTATATTCATTTATACCCGCGCGTAACCTGCTCGCAACCTCATTCGCTCACGTGTTGTATACATTACCGTAGAAAGTTGTTATTTTCTTTGTTACTTCTAAAATTCTTTTGTTTAGTCTAGTATCACTTATAGATGTCCAACAACAATAAATATAAAATATTTAATGGTTCTAGTATTATTATCAAAACACATGTTATAACGAAAATATTCAAAACCAACATTTGGATTATTTAGTTTCTAAAAGTGTTAGTAAATCTAAATATTTTTTTTATATTCTAAAGCAATAGAAAGATACGAATGTACACTGCTTATTGCTTTTGTGACATGAGCACTTTTACGTGATTTAAAGAAAATATCAGATCACGTATCATTTGATTTTTCTAAGTAATTTAATGATTATTCTATAGACTTTAATAATGAAACAAGCAGTCTAATAAATAATTATTTATTGTCACTCCCCATTGATAGACATAGAATAAATATAGTCTGTAAATATATATCTATAATAGTAGTGCAAGGCATTGAGAAACGTATGCTAAAGTGTCGTTGATAAGTGCTGAAATAATATCCATAATAGTAGTACAAGGCATTGAGAAACGTATGCCAAAGTGTCGCTGATAAGTGCTGATTTTATTTCAGTGTCGAATTGAAGGAAATGCTACAAAATAATTGCATTTAATCCAAAATGTCCATTACTACTTAGTTAAATGTAACTTGTTTGTTGTTGGTTTGTTTTTTTCAGTTTCGCGCAAAGCTACACGAGGGCTCTCTGCACCAGTCGTCCCTAATTTAAAAGTGGAAATCATAGAAGGAAGGAAGTTAGTCACCACCACCCACTGCCAACCCTTGGGCTACTTTTTATCAATGAATAGTGAGATTGACCATCACATTACAATGCCCCACGGCTGAAAGGGTGAGCATTTTAGTGTGACGGTGATTCGAACCCGCGACCTTCAGATTACGAGGTTGAAGGTGACCTAAGACGGTTGAAACGTTGTTTCTGCTTATCAATAAAAGTATTTATATCCATACCAGCCATTATTAGATACTTTGAAACCTAATCTTTTTTTTTTCTTCTAAATATTGTTTGCCAACAAATCACTTGTTTCAGATGTGCTGGGACAGTCACTCCAGAAGTCTCAAAGCGATCAATTACGCACAGGCAAAATCTGGAATAATTTTTCTTGGATATGTATTCACCAAGTGTTAATATAAATTACGCATATAAGAATTATAATACTTGGTCGCTTTAATTGAAAAATGTGAGAAGGGTAGAGTATCCTGATGTTGTCCCCAGGGATCCTTATTCAATGACGGTTATAGCCAAAGGCCAAAAATCTTCCACATAGACAGTTCATTCTATTCTGCATGAGTACAAATAAAACTCGAAAGAAAAACACCAGAGAAATGAGTGTTTCAAGTATTGTGCAGGAGTTATTTGAAGATGTCTGTCAAAAATAAATAATACAATGGTTTGGTTGATGATAAAAAAAAAGACCTTCTCCAGCATAGTCAATAAGAAAAAAAATATCGACCTTTACCTCTGAACTCCTGACCTTTTCTAAGCAAAGTCATTTGGCCTTATGAGAATAAAATTAATTTGTTTGGATCATATGGGAAAAGTATGGTGTATACAAAGAAGTCAGATATATTTAAAGAGGACCGAATGTAACCAACCCACAATGGTACATGGAAATTACGACGTTAAAAGTTGGAGGTATGTGTGACATATTCAAATGTTTAGTGATCTTTTACTTACGTCACACAATTGATGAACTGTGTATGTATCTTCTACAAGATAGCCTAAAGATGTCAGATAGGTAAATGAATACTTTTATTTCAATAAGACGGTGGATCCTAAGTACATATCCAAACTTATCCATTCTTAACATATCGATCCTGTTTAACATTTGTGGTCTAAGTTAGTTAGGTTACGGAAAAATGGAGAAAATTATTGAATTTAAGGTAAAATCGTGCAAGAAATGTGAAATGGAGTTGAAATGTCCGTTTCAAAGAAGTTGATGAATAGTGGTGGGAAAAAATATAATAAAATAATATAAAAACAAAGGGAATTATTTTTAAATCGTGAAAATATAAACAAATAATTAAATAATATTATTGAAATACCATAGCCCAATGAAGACTTAGTTGTTCAATTACTTTCTAAATGCATGTGGTGAAATTGTATTGAAAATTATAAATTTTAAATATTTGTTGTTTTTTTTTCCATATATGCATTCACTATAAAATATCACAAAATAAGTAGCAGTATAGGGTTACCAAATAATTATTATAAACAACAATTTTTTTATTACAAAATTTACTTTGCTTTCAACAATACTGACCATCCGCCAGCGGTATGGCTGCGGACTTATAACGCTAAAAGCCGAGTTTTGATACCCGTGGTAGGCAAAGCACAGATAACCTATTGTGGAGGTCTCTGTTACAATTTATAAAGGACATAGATGTGACAGTTGTTTATTATGAAGATACACACATACTACCAACGCAAAACACAGTTCAACTACTATTGTTAATCTATTCCTCACAGCACGCATCCAACATCACAAGCTAGTGTATTGGAATGATAAAGTTACATTTGGTTTCAATTATAAACCAACTAAAATCAAAATATCTCATTTCCAACGTGTTACTAATCGTACAACGTTGATGTATAGGGAAATTGTATGCATTCACGATTGAAATTAAAATAAACTACTTTGATAGAAAGCTATGAGAGATTTCTCAATTTCTGAGTTAACGGATAATAACATGAAAAAAAACAAAACAGAAAACCTTATTTTATTTTGTTTATTTAAAATAAAGCACGTATTCAACTCTCACCTTCGTCGTCGTCAGCTCCTTTAGCAAAGACGAAAAACAAAGCCAAGACGAAGCACAGTTGATTAAAAGTGATGCATTTGACGGCGTGCAGCATTTTTCTATCAGTTGGACGAAACACTTCTTCCGGCAGATCAACTTTCAGAAACTTGTTTGTTTGTTTCTACAAAGAAAATAGTCAACTATAAAGTTTATAGACTAAAAATGTTCCTTAACTAACTGATGTTTATCCTTGTTGAAGCAAGTATTGCATTTGTCGCTTGGAACAGAGAGACAGAGCAAAAATCGACAGTTGCTGAAGCACGCGAGACGTCAGATGGGCAAAGTGAATTTACTGCACGAATCTCCCGCTCGGATGCCGATCGAACGTCGCGTGGTTAAGCCCACTTGACCTCGAAGGGGAGGCAAGGAACACGATATCAGACCTACAACTTCATTTTCTCCGTCTTTTCCCAGTTGATTTCTTATTATTTAAAAGTATTACGAGCACATTTTGTTGTAGGTCTGTTCATAGATACAAACGCGTAAAATAATATCTTGTGTCATCGTTTATACTTGCCTGTGATACACTTCATCGTATCCTAAACTACTTTAATGTTACTTGTAATTCAGATTAAAATATGTTATGTTCTAGCACGCAATAATCAGCTGTTTTATTTCATATTAAGTGTCGTGGTAACAAACAAGGAACACAATCTCACAGAAGAAATAAAAAAAACATTAACTTTCACGTTCAATGATAAAAATCTTATATTAAATGTTTGTTTTTTTCAATTTTTATCGATCGATTTTCTAAAAGCATTCACTAAGTCATGTTATATCACACAATGTCTTCACAAACGAGGGTTACTTGAGCGTGATGGAAACGTTTTCACCACATAAAATAAGTCGGCGGCGTGTAGTCCAAGCTGCGATACATACGGTAGAGATTTCTAATGTTTATGTTTGGTTTTTAGCAAAATTCTGATGGTTCGTCACTAAAGTATTGCCATCAGTAACATTATAGTTTTTATAAATATGTCTTATAGCCATTTCTAAAAATATCCATATAGAAAATTGAGAAATAAATTTAAAAACACAAGTTGAACAAATCACGGGGTCGGTTACACATAAGCCAATCACAGAGACGATTACAAACTAGCATGTCAGTGTGGGTGGGGTCTGTAAAACACAATTTTCATTTCTTGATGAAAAGAAACCATTTGAAATAAAAATGTATCTCAGAACGGCTGGTATGGGTATTAACACTTTTATTGATAAGCAGAGAACAACGCTTCGACCTTTCTATGTCATCCAATGTCATCTTTGTTGTTCTCTACTTAACAGTGTTAACACCCATACCAGCCGTTCTGAGTTACAACGTTTCGACCTTACTATGTCATCCTATGTCATCTTTGTTGTTCTCTACTTAACAGCGTTAACACCCATACCAGCCGTTCTGAGTTACAACGTTTTGACCTTACTATGTCATCCTATGTCATCTTTGTTGTTCTCTACTTAACAGTGTTAACACCCATACCAGCCGTTCTGAGTTACAACGTTTCGACCTTACTATGTCATCCTATGCCATCTTTGTTGTTCTCTACTTAACAGTGTTAACACCCATACCAGCCGTTCTGAGTTACAACGTTTCGACCTTACTATGTCATCCTATGTCATCTTTGTTGTTCTCTAGTTAACAGTGTTAACATCCATACCAGCCGTTCTGAGTTACAACGTTTCGACCTTACTATGTCATCCTATGTCATCTTTGTTGTTCTCTACTTAACAGTGTTAACACCCATACCAGCCGTTCTGAGATACAGTTTCCATTACTAAACTGGGCAGAGCTATTATAAAGCAAAACTTTCGCCCGTGGAAAAAACAAATGCTAACAGTTAACACATATCACAGTCGAGTGCGAACAAATAAATTTTCAAATATTTTTATTTAATTCTTAAAGAAGCAGAACTCACGAGTTCATAGCTCACTCCACAGATTCACGGAAAGAGAAAATATTTTACTAAAGTACATTGCACGTAAGAAATGAAAGTTTATTGTAACATTGAAGGAGCAATGGTGTATCTCTGTGACTGACTGCCAAAAAAAATATATCGTACAATTTTTACAAACAAGATCATGTCTTTGCCAAACGGTACAGAAAAAAAAGTAAATTACATTTCTTCTTGAACTACAAGGCTGTCGTTTATATTTCTGTTTTGTTTTTATATAAACTAAAACCATAAGTTCCCAGGGCTCGGCATGGCCAGGTGGGTTAAGGCGTTCGACTCGTAATCCCCGTCGCACCAAACATGTTCGCCCTTGCAGCTGTATGGGCGTTATAATTTATGGTCAATTCCACTATTCGTTGGTAAACGAGTAGCCCAAGTGTTGGCGGTGGGTGGTGATGACTAGCTGCCTTCCCTCTCGGATCACGAGTCGAACGCCTTAACTCACCTGGTTATGTCGGGCCCAGCCTTAAAGGATTATAGAGGTTGGGAATACAGGTTTGTGTCTCGTAACGCAAATCAACCCGAGTGTGTATAAAGTGGCTTTGCAATCTCGATTCCATTGCTTCCTAATGCTGTGGGAGCATTATAATGTGACTGTCAATCCCACTATTCGTTGGTAAAAGAGTAGTCCAAGAGATGGCGATGGATGGTGATTACTAGTTGCCTTCCTTCTAGTCTTACACTGCTAAATTAGGGACGGCTAGTGTAGATAGCTCACGAAATTTAAAAATAAACAAACAATAACCTCACAGTAAAAAAAAAAAAGTCAAAAGGACATAGCAAGAGCTTCTATTGACACTAACCCTGTGAAGAACTACATTGTATGACCATTACGCCATAAAATGTGTGACTTTGCCATTATCAAGTTTTATGCCTCAGCTGACATCAGCGTTTCTAAGAACTATGAATAACAAAACTAAGATTAATGCTATCACTTCTCCGGCATACTCGTATATCTTCTGCAAACCTCGTTTTTCCGGGAGTAAATGTACTTTTTTTTAGAGGTTTTAGAAATTCTTTGGTAAAATTATAATATTTGAACCAACCTGAGTGCAGTTTCTTACTTCTAATGATGTCGCGATGGTCAATGTACAAACACAGTTACTGAAAGGTCTGAGAGAACAAAACAGAATGCATAAATATCTAAATGTGTCCTTTACAGAAATCGGAAACAGAGATTGTATTTTCAACGTGATTGACCGTTTAAAAATAAAAGATACGACACAAGAAAGATTTACTTCGAATCTCGCGCAAAGCTAGCTATTCCTAATTCAGATGTGAAAGACTAGAAGGAAGGCAGCTAGTCATCGCCTTTCACCGCCAGCTCTTGCGTTACTATATTAAAAACTAATGCTAGGATTGACTGTCACACAATAACGCTGCCATGGCTGAAAAGGTGACCTTCAGAATGCGATGGGTTCTCATTGTTAGCTGGTTACTTACAACACTTTGTGATCACGCATTTGCGTTGTTTTTCTTTCTATACATCACTTTTAAAAGTAATATTGCTACTGAAAATAAATATTTCAAAGTAATTAACTTTGTTACACATACGTACCCATTTTCTGATTCAGAGCTGATAGCGCAACACTAAATAGAAGAAGGGAATGTTTTTTTTCTGAGGAACGTTGGGTATAGACACTTTATAGAACTCCATGTTCGATGCTACTTCTGGAAATAAAATATAAATTTTTAGCAGAACACGTTTATTTATTTTAGGCTTGCAAGAAGCAACTTTCACACATGTGCAGAATTACAAATTACAACTACTTTTATTTTTTTATTTAAAAGCAAGTCAAATGTAAAAACAACAACAAAAAACTAATTACAATGTCAACATGTGCCGATTATTCTACTGCCTAAAACATTATTAAATGATTTTCATTGTAATAATAATATTGTAATCCTTTCGGGATTACCAGAAGTCCCCCATTTCTATCCAATTACAATATCCGTCTAAATGAACAACGAAAAGTATGATTGCGCCTGCTTATCAGAATTGGATCCATAAACTCCCTCTGTTTTCTAATAGAAATTTTATCTCGTTTTGGTTTTATGGTAATGATTTGAAACTGATTTCTTAAAGTTTTACATATTGACCGAATTAAAAGATTTGTTAACATACATATACCACGAAAGGTTAAATAGAAACGGAGCTGCATATATAATTTGTGTTCTAATAACTTACCTGTACTTAATGGCCCTGCAAGGCCAGGTGGGTTAAGGCGTTCGACTCTAAATTGAGGGTCGCAGGTTTGAATCGCCGTCGCACCAAACATGTTCGTCCTTTCAATCGTGGGGGCATTATAATGTGACGATAAATCCCACTATTCGTTGGTAAAAGAGTAGCCCAAGAGGTGACGGTGGGTAGTGATAACTACCTGCCTTTACTTTGGTCTTACACTGCTAAATTAGGGACGGCTAGCGCTGATAGCTCTCGTGTAGCTTTACGCGAAAAATTAAAAAATAAAACATACCTGTAATGTTATGGTTTTGATATTTCAAGAAAATATTTTAGCAAGTTGACCTCTCTATTGATCTGTTTATTGTCTACCAAGAAATCCGTTTTTTTTTTAGTTACGTACAAATTTTTTGTACTGTAGGTAATAACTATAAACTTTAATCTTTGGTCCATAAAGTTAGTTTTATTTTAACCCTAAAAAGACGCGATAACCTAAGAAGAAACTGTTTAATATATATATATTTCTAAACAAAAGGTACGTTCAAGTGTGTTCCTATAGAAAAATATAACGGCGGATGTCATCCGCAGAATCCATTGTGGACAATAATCTTCGTTTTCCTTCAGAAATGTGTTTTGAATATTTCTTGACTCAGGCTTTCCGTAGTTGACAAGAGACATAAAGACATCTACCTTCATGGATAAATAGAAAGGTTAAGCCTTGCTTTACGTAAAAGCAAAGATGATCCCTTTCCATAAGTCTAGCTAAGGCCATAAATGACTTGGGCCTACGAGACTTTCAAACTCAAATTTATCATGCTCGTTTAGTGAGACGTCTAGAAATTTACGATCTGAAGTCATCTCTTTGAAGGCGCTTGTAACTTACCGAGATTTACAATATAGAAGTTTTTCCACAATAATAAAAAAAACAGTTTCATTGAAACAGCGTTTATGAATAAGTCGGCCATGTTTCTCCGACAGTCGTGGCTTTATTTAGACATGTAATAATTCCATTGTAATCACTTGAGCTTATGATTATACCCATTTATGTGAATAATCTTATTCTTAAACTATAGAAACTATTATACCTTACATTTTTCACAATTTTTTTGTTTCTTTTAAAATGTTTTATTATTTTTTATATTCTTTATTTTTTTATTTTTATTGGTTTGCGGTAATAAAATTAAACCAATACGTCGATCGTTTTGTTTTTGTCTTTAATTTAGCGCAAAGCTACACGAAGGCTATCTGCGCTAGCCGTCCCTAATTTAACACTGTAAGACTAGAGAGAAGGCAGCTAGTCATCACCACCCACCGCCAACTCTTAGACTACTCTTTTACCAACGAATAGTGAGATTAACCGTCACATTATAACGCCCCTACGGCTGAAAGGACGAGCATGTTTGGTCTGACGGGGGATTCGAACCCGCGACCCTCAGCTTACGAGACAAACGCCATGCCGGGCCTCAGATATATAGCATAAATAGGAATAAAACACTTTTTGGTGTTTTGCTTCATCCTTAAAAGTGCATTGGATTTCTAATTGAGTGCAATCTTAGAAAAATGGCACTGATGAAACTGTAACTAAAGTAGTGCAAGGAACCAATAGTGTATCAAAATGAGATCTATTTAAGAAACTTCCGAGGGTTCAACGCTAGATTTGAAAATTAAATTGACTTCAATCAAACACACAATGGATAGATATTCACTAATCGTTATATTTCAATCCAGTTCTAGAATAAGTCCTAACAAATGTGATTCATATCTTTCCATTTTCTACCGATTGAACTTAATATTCTGTTCTTTGTTTGTTTATTTTTATATTTTCACAACTGGAGTTGTCGTTAACTCGTATTTTCGTTAAGGACCAGTATCTCAAAGTTAATTACAAGCTATATTGCCTTTTCAATTTGGGATTCTTCCGAAGGATGTAGGATGATTTGAAAGATTAGAAGCAGGTACAACATCACATTCGTTTAGAATGAGGTAATATTACTCATTTTAAAAATTCGATTGTAACAGGATTCTGAATACGTCCCTCCAATGGTTGGTCCCACATACCTACCATTGTTTGTACTTTTGGTACACGAGTTTATATACTACTACAGAAGTATTCAGCGGACCTTCTATCTCACACTCTATTTAGGTACATATTTCAGTTGAACTAGTGTCTAAATGTTTTCACGAATCCAACAGTTTTATTCGGATAATCTTATACAACAACAAACAGATGTTTTCAGTTGTTTTTTATGTGGATTATTCTGTTTAAGAAAGACAATGGAAAACTATTTCTTTGAAGCATTCACTTAATGTTTTTATCCTCTGGCTTAAAAAGTTTTAATTTCCATATATATTAAACGCCCTGAGCAGCAATTTTTAAATGTATTTTTTTTTCAAAGACTGAGGAAGTGAAACTCGAAATGGGAACAAACTTCTGTAAAAAAAAAGTTTTCGTAATACATATTACTTAACATGCGAACAAAAGATTGAAACTGTATGTAGAGATTTTGTCGTTTAACAATTGGGGTAATTCTTTGAAAGACTTAACAGTGGTAAACACTATGAAAGTGTAACCAATACATTTGTCATACAAAATCTTAAAACTTTCAGGACAGGACAGTAACATTTCGTGATAGAAACACAGAAAACTTTATCAACTTAATGTGCCTTCAGCGACTTCAACAATTTGTTCATAGATTTTTCCATTAAACATAAAATTAGATTTTCTTGTCGTTGCAAATTAGTTAAAAAATTACAATTCGTTCTGAATAAATATAAGGTTAGAAAAAACAACAAAAGTTTCATCTAGCAATGTATTCACAAACACTGATCGTACTAGTTAGTTTAGGTAGTTATCACAATTAGATTCCATCAAGGAACATAGGGCCGCAATCGCTTGCGGATTCTTCAACAAGTATTTAAGTGAGTAGGTTGTTAGCCCACTGCACCGAGCCGTCCCTAATTTAGCAGTGTAAGACTAGAGGGAAGGCAGCTAGTCATCACCATCCACCGCCAACTCTTGGGCTACTCTTTTACCAACGAATAGTGGGATTGACCGTCACTAATAACGCCCCTACGACTAGAAGTGCGAGCATGTTTGGCGCGACGCGGGCGCGAACCCGCGACCCTCAGCTTACAACTCGCACACCTTAACGCGCTTGGTCATGCCAGGCTCTAGATCGTACTAGAGATCCCACAAAGTGGTGATTATAGGTTTCAACACTAGAAACAATTGATCCTGTTTGACAATTTTGTTCGAGGACATTAATGGTAGTATATAGTACATCATGTCACCACACTGTAAGTCTAGAGAACTCTTATCATTTTAATTGGTTTGGTATATATCTTGGGTTGTTACGCCATGTTTTACCTGAAAAAAGTAGTTGGTAAATTTGGCTTTCGTTGTTGGTGTTGGTGTTGGATCATTTCTTATTTTTACAAACTTATCTGCATTTTGTAGAATAAATTCCACTTTCTCGTGTGATCCGTTTTAGTTGAAATCAGAAAAAAAAAATCATTTCCTTCAATCTAATTAGTACAATGTTCTTAGACGTTTTTAAAACTTTTCAGGACTTGGCTTCCCTTAGTTAAATTATTGTTCTTTTTGGTGGACTTAAATTATTGTAACATCCTGGAGCACAAACAATGACCTGAGTTTCATATTCGGACACTTAACTTTTCAAATGCTATCCTTAGGTCATTGTTGTAAGAAATTAGCAAACTTATTAAGTAATATTTTTAGTAACTTTCATGCAGTTAACTTAAACTTTTGGCTTATATCCATTTCTCATCACCAGACGAACTGTAGTCTGATTAATTACAAACAGCGACACCTTCATGTTACCAGACTTGCATCTATCCTTTTTTAAGGTTATTGAATTAAGTAAGTGTTTCATCTGTGTCAAAGGTTTATTATTACAGTTACATTTATATGTCCTCTTTTTAGGAGATTAATTCTGTTTTTCATTTATATTACAGGGTGTTCGGAAAGTCACTGTGCAGTTTTGTAATCATATTTCATTCAGTCTATTTCAAGCCAGCAACTGATAGCGGTGTTTAGAAACAAAATAAGAAGGATCCAAACCTGTATTGATGCCAACGGGGATCACTTTCAACATTGTTTATAATTTTCATTCATATTTACCTCCCGTATTGAAACATGTCTGTTAATAAATATATAAGTGTACAGTGACTTTCCGAACACCCTATAGATTTATTCTCCAATTACTTAGCTTGAATCTGAACTTGAAATGTTTTATCTTTATTTTTGAAACCCAGATATTTATTCTGCGATTGTTTGAAATTTTTGGAGTAGGAAATTCAAATTAAAAAGTTAAAAAAATTTGTTGTAGCTCAAAATGAAATATTTGTTGTTTTATTTAAAAAAGTTGTTTTCTTCAAATAATAGGAATCCTAAAATATCAAAATATTTTATGAGGAATTATCTCGATTTCAATCCTTGGATCAGTTAGGATAGAATAGGAGTTGAAAAGGCTTAACTTAATAAAGGAAAAGCTGGCGAGTACTTTTAAACTTTCGTCTTTAAAGAGTAACATACAGTAAACTATACATATGTAATAAAGATATAAATATAAAACAGCACAAAACTGTTGTAAATATTAACCCAAAAGTTTAAAACCCATAAATGAAAACCAAAAACTTAATATGAATACGATAAAAGCATACATGACATCATAAGCTAGAAAAACGATATTAAAAAGTGTTACGAGGTATTCACAAACTGAGTTAAAACAATATGGCCAGATGATTAAGGCACTCGAATCGTAATTTAAGGGTCGCGGGTTCGTATCCCTGTCGCACTCAACATGCTCGCCCTTTCAGCCGTGAGAGCGTTATAATGTGATGGTAAATCCCACTATTTGTTGGTAAAAGAATAGACCAAGAGTTGGTGTGGGTGGTGATGACTATCTGCTTTTCCTCTAGTCTTACACTGCTAAATTAGGGACGGCTAGCGCAGATAGCCCTCGTTTAGGTTTGTGCGAAATTCAAACCAAACCCTACCAGCAACATAGCGTCAGGAACGTAGTTTTGAGCAATATAAATAGAGAAGGTCACTCATTGCTTTTATACTTTTCTCAAATACAGAAGAAAAAACAAAGCGGTGTTAGATGTACGTCCTGCCCACCAAAAAAAAAACAACAAAACCCATCAACAACAAAATTTAACCCCACCCGTAACACTTGTAATTCCATACCCGCGCCCGAATCTGAAACTGAGATTACGGTGTTTTCCTCCCGTAACCGCCGCAGAAATGTCTTTCGGAACCTTGAGCCATGGGTGTGTTAAAACTTACGATCAATCCTATTTTTCAGTGTGACAAGAGCTGACAGTGGGTGGAGGTGACAAGCTGTTTCATTTCTAATACATCACTTCAAAATTAGGAACGGATAGCACGAACAGATATCTCTCCTGTAGCTGCGTACGAAATAAACGAATTCTTTTGGTTAGAATATTCTGATTTTTTTTTGTTTTTTACTTTATATATCTGATCGTATATATTAAATGGCAAAAAATTATATTAATATTTATTAGTTTCATTTATAGTATTTTTAAACTGTTTATTAAATATAATATATTTTTTCTTTTTTCTTTTGTTTGTTATAGATTTATTACGAGGGCTGTTTTCCATTACCAACTTTCTGTAATGGACCCGTAAGGACCGACCTTATAGTATTGTTAGGATTATCGCCGAAAACATAACAGCAAAACTAAAAAAAAACGATAAATTATTTCATTGTAAGCAGTTGTTTTTTATCTCTGTTTTATTATATTATTTTACATTAATAATTGCTTATTGTGTTGGTTTTGAGTTCTAATCTTTACGGTTAGGTTGCGTTGTTCAAGAGTTATTGGGCCCGGCATGGCCAAGCGTGTTAAGGCGTGCGACTCGTAATCTGAAGGTCGCAGGTTTGCATCCCCATTGCGCAAAACATGCTCGTTCTTTCATCCGTGGGGGCATCATAATGTAACGATCAATCCCACTATTCGTTGGTAAAAGAATAACCCAAGAGTTGGCGGTGAGTGGTGATGACTAGCTGCCTTCCCTCTAGTCTTACACTGCTAAATTAGGGACGGTTAGCGCAGATAGCCCTCGAGTAGCTTTGTGCGAAATTCACAAAACTTCAGGAGCTATTGAAAGTTTGGAATACATGAAGACTTCTGCTGCTACGTCAGTTGGCAGCCAAGAGTATTCTAATATTAATTAGTATTCCAACCGTGCGACGACGAATAGAGGAACTACATCTAAATTACAATATTGCTACTGAACCTTATTACAAGAGGATTATTTCTGTTCTTCTTATCATAATATTATTATTTATTTATATCCGAATCACGTATAAACAAAAACTATAATACCTTATTTATTAAATTAACAAATGATTCTTTCAGGGAAAGTAACAAATGATTCTTTCAGGGAAAGTAAGTCCATGTCAAAGTACTGGAATTTTATGAGTCATAGAAAAACGAATGGGTGACTCTGTACCTTTAGAAAGTAAGGGACTTTTTCTAGATGAACATGTGTCATGAATATATTCCCGATCAGTTAAGGTTGAAAATTATTGTGTTTTTTTTTCGGGATGGGGGCTCATTTGAATTAACATTTATATTATCCTTCTGGAAAAATAGGTTTGGTGGCATATCAATACAAAGCTACACAAATGTATACTCTAAACTCGGTTTATGGAATTCGAAGTTCCCCGCAGACATTTGGCTCAGCGACTGGGGTTGGGAAAGAGGGGGGCGGGAGACACCTACTTCGTGATGTGAAAACTTCTACAGCTTCAGGAAAAGCGAATGATAATCGGATTGGATGAGTAAAATACATCTGATGACGTGTTGCATAACAACCGCACAGAAGCATAAATATCTCATATACATTTTTATGACATGAGGATCCTTTGAAGACATTAAGGGGTGATCTTTCAGCTATCTAATTAACTTGTTTTTAAAAGTTCAAAATATATAAAAAGATTAAGTAACCACGATACTGATTTTTACTAAGTGCACCAATAGTTAGACCAAAGTACCTTTTTTTTTAAGTTCAAGTGGTGATTTAAATTTAAAATTAATTAAACAGTGGAAAATTGAAGACCAATATTTGAGAGTCGTACAAAACATCGAAGAATCCTTATAGCAAATCGATATATGGATATTATAATAACGTCTCGGTAGCAAAGAAAGTAAACAAATATTATTCATAAAAGTCTTAGAAGCGTATAAGAGGCAAGCTTATGTCATGTTTAGAAGAAAACCAAATTGATAAACGTTTTGGAAACCCAAAAAATTTACGGAATGCATTTTTAGAGACATTTGATTCATAGAGAACGACATGAAAAGCGGTGTTAGAGTTTATCCTTATGGATACGTACTTTCAACCACCAATCATACATTGTGAACGGTATATAGCTTAGCAGAAAGCAAGGATGCGACAAATTGAATAAACGTTGGCGTCACTTACTAAAAGATAATTTTCGCGGGTGAATGCGCAATTGGATGTATTGTGAAGGTCGATACCGACATTGTGCAAAGAGCGTTAGGTGAAATTCGGCTTTATTCGACATAACGCTGGTATCGTTTGTCAACGCGCAATAACAACACGTTAGCTCGTTTTATTATCTTTATTTAATATGAACGCTATGGTTAGGTAGGATCACGAGAAATGTGCTTGAACACCCAAGAGTTTATTATTAGGTATTCGTGTAAACAATATGTATTATTAAATTTTAGATAAAGAAAATGCCATGTACATGATTTGTTTGTTTGTTTGTTTGTTTGTTTGTTTGTTTGTTTGTTGTTTTTGAATTTCGTGCAAAGCTATTCAAGGGCTATCTGTGCTAGCCGTCCCTAATTTAGCAGTGTAAGACTAGAGGGAAGGCAGCTAGTCATCACCACCCACTCCCAACTCTTGGACTACTCTTTTATCAACGAATAGTGGGATTGACTGTCACATTATAACGCGCCCACGGCTGAAAGGGCGAGCATGTTTGGCGCGACGCTGATGCGAACCCGCGACCCTTGGATTACGAGTCGCACGCCTTAACCCATCTGGCCATGCCGGGTCCTTTAATTAGATTTAAAAGCGTTTTATAATTTCATATTCTCAACAGTGTACAAAAGTTAATACATGTGTATTTCATTCAGTAAATATTTTGTCCTCATAACTCCCGTATTATATTTTCATGGAAATTTCTTATTGACATTTGGTCATCTTTAATGTTATTCATGTCCAATGCGAAAGAATGTTCATCTGGTCAAAGGAACATGATGATTCATAGTGGACAAATAAAAACATATTTTGGTGTTCCTGATTATCGTACGTGTGTTTCTGTTGGATGTAACACATGTTTCTAAATATACAATAATGAATGAAAACCTTAAATATATATTAAAGTTTTGTGAGTAAAGCCGTTGAATGTGTATAATAACTGTAACTCGCGATACAGTTCTTTTCTTTAGTAATATTCGCTACTCTCTGAGATATTTTTTTATCTCTAAAATTATAACATGTCCAAGTTTGTTTGGGTTTGTAGCTCCTTGACTCATAGTCTTAACAACTATTGATTAAGGTGTAAAACTGCGTTCAGTTATACGAAGTTATCACTGGTGTTCAAATTCTGTCAATTATCTTGAATTTGAAGTAATTTGTTGTTGTTTAAAAGTCTCCATTAACATCACTGAAATTCCACACTGTTTTAACAGCAATTGTAGTAACAGTAACTGCTCAGTTAGACTCAGTACCAATTTGTTTGCTGCCTTGTAATCTGTTGTTAGGAACAGACTTTGAAACTTAAACGTACGTTCTCCATTATTAGAGCGATATACGATGCCAAACACAAAATATGAATTGCGTGTTTTAAAATAATTTCCATGTGGTTGTTTTCACACGAGTTTTATGTAAATTTAGAAACTGCTAAATCTGAGTAAAGTTTTCACTTTCCATTCAGGAAAGTCCTGGTTATTAATTATTTTCCTTTGTGTTATAGACAACACTCATTATATGACTCTGAAGTTTGCCGAATTCGACATTCGTGTTTTTTATCAACTGTTTGCATAATATAGTATTTTGTATAAAGAACAGCCTTAAAGTAATGGAAGTTGAGAAATCGAAAACTAATCCCTATTTGGTTTCAATGCAAATTAACAAAGTTTTGCGCTTCTATCTTTTTTTGTGCAAGAGAATGTTTCAGGTGGTTGTGAAAATATTCAAGTCGAAAAATGAAAGTCACTATTATGGTTTTTGAACTAAAACGTGTAATTATATTTGTGCTGTAGGTAAATAGGTGATCTTACGTTTGAATTCGGAAAATGATAGTCTTACGTTTTCCATTTCTCTTTTATACTATGTTATTAAAAAGTTGGTGCATCGTACTTTCAACTGATCATAAAGTTTAAATAAAATTATTTCATTACATGTTTTCACTACTTTAGTTTCGTATTCTTAATTCTACTTGTTATATATAAATATATCCTAAAAATATTTCTATATGGAGAGAAAATTACTAAAAGGAACAATTGTACCTTTTGGACTTTAGTTTTAATTTCGCGCAAAGCTTCACAAGGTCTATCTGCGATAGCCTTTCCAAATTTAGTAGTATAAGACTAGAGGGAAGGCAGGTGGTCATCACCACCCACCGCAAACTCTTATGCTACTCTTTACCAACGAATAGGGGATAGACTGTAACATTATAACGCCCCAGGGTGAAATGACGAACATTATTATAACGCTGAAAGAACGAGCATGATGATTCGACGGGGATTCAAACCCGCGACTCTCGAATTATTAGTCGATTGTCCTAGCCACCTGGGCCAGTGAACTTCAGTAAGTGTTTGGCATATATGAAGCTCATATAGGTAATTTGAAACGACACATATTTCAACTTCTGCTACAATGATGGTACGTGTTTATTTAAATGTTTCTGTTGCGTGTTTTATAATTCAGTTTAAAATTCTGATTACCCCCAAAAAAACAACAACAACAACAACAAACAAACCAGAAACAAGTTATTGATTTGGATATAAGAAAACGTTTGCTTCCATTAAGATACAGAATAATATAAAGTATTTTCATATTTGCAAAACATGTAGTTCACAAAATGAACACTATAAAAACCGTAGTTTTATAGCTAGTTTCATTATACATTCGAAATAAATATATATACTACTGATTAAAACGTGGGTATTATTTACTTAAAACACGATAAGATAATAAACCGATATTTTATAACGGTCGGTCTGTGACTGACTGAACTCTTGTTCTGTGTATTAACATTATATACTACGACAGAGGGCCCAGCATGGCCGGGTGGTTTAGGCACTCGACTCTTAATCCGAGGGTCGTGGATTCGAGTCCCCGTCACACCAAACATGCTCGCCCTTTCAGACGTGGTGGCGTTATAATGTGACGGTCAATCCCACTCTTCGTTGGTAAAAGAGTAGCCCAGAGTTGGTGGTGGGTGGTAATGACTAGCTGCTTTTCCCCTAGTCTTACACTGCAAAATTAGGGACGGCTAGCACAGATAGCCCTCAGTAGCTGTGGTTGAAATTCAAAACAAACCAAACTGGCATAGGTAAGAAGAAAATTCAAGTTTCGGGTAACGCTTAGTTGTAAAATTTGTTGAAATGCCTTACTTTGTGTTTTTTGTGTAAATTTGTTGTTGAAACGTTCTAGTGTATTTTTTATGGAAATGTGTTGTTGAAATGGTGTCCTAGTTTGTTATTCATGTATTTTTAAACGTCCTAGTTTGTTATTCATGTATTTTGAAATGTACTAGTTTGTTATTCACGTATTTTAAATGTCTTAGTTTGTTATTTATGTATTTTTAAACGTCCTAGTTTGTTATTCATGAATTTTAAAGGCCCTAGTTTGTTATTCATGTATTTTTAAATGTCCTAGTTTGTTATTTATGTATTTTGTTCAATGTTCCAGTTTACCTTCAAGTAAGTGTTTTCCGGATATTAAGTATTATGGAAAGAGTTTTAGTTTAATATTTACTTAGTTTTCTAAATACAAAAAAATGAACAGGAAACAAATATTTTCGTACCTAAATCATGCATGAGGTCGTGCTGTTTTAGGGTCCACCCCACCTCTCAGTAATTCATCTTAAACTTTAAATTTAATGTGAAATCACATTCACGAAACAACATGTGCAAATCACAGAAGTAAACAAGCAGTTTTTAATCTTAAAGATAAATAAACTTTTTAACAACCGCCAGATCGTTTGACGCACAAGGAACTTTAAAGTAACAGTAACATTTTAAAAGCTACTAAAGTACATATATTTCCAAATATCATGATGACAAGGTTTGGTTTGTTTTGAATTTCACGCAAAGCTGCACGTGAGCTATCTGCACACTAGCCGTCCCTAAGTTATGAATTTAAAATAGCGGGAATACAACTAGTCATCACCATCCACCGCCAACTCTTGGACAAATGTTTTAACAACGCATAGTGGGATTTACAGTAACCTTACAACGCTCCCACTGCTGAAAAGGCGAGCATGTTTGGTGTGACAAGAATTCGAACCCACAACTCTCAGATTACCAGTCGAGCACTCTAACCACCTGCCCTGGTATACCTAGAGACCACCAAATCCTATCATACGTAACATTTTGTTAATAAAGGGTTTAAAATTTCCTAGAATTTTCTGAAAAATAGAACAAAAGTCTATAAAGATAAATAACAATATATAGCATGTTGTGTTAGTTGTACATGTTTTACATTGTCTCATAATAACCAATTTATACATGTTTGTGTAGATTATATTTAGCTTTCACTGTCAAAACATTAAAGACACATTAATATGCTTATTTTTGCTAAACTACCTTAAGTATCTAAGAGCTTCATATGCTGACATTATATATTCTTTAAGTTCCATTCCGTTTTGGCCTTTTAAGTCTTTAAGATGTCCGTCTGCACTTCAAAATCAATCATAATATGTCATAACGAGAGCTTCAGCGTAATTCATGAGTATGTGTGGTCGTCAAGTAGCGACCGGGTTATGGCTCTGGGTTCAATTTAGCTCAAATTTTATTGTTCTAAGCTTTCAAAATAACAATGATAAATGTTACGAATCTTGTATTTTTTTTTTTTTTTTACATTGGAAAATACATTATTGCTTCTTGAATCTATCTTCTTGAATGTAAATCGAGTTATGTTTAGAAGGTAACATAATCTTTTTTTTTCTTGAAGAAAATTGCAGACGATTAGAGTTATTCTTACTATATACACACATATATGTATATATTATTTATTAATTATTCATACTATATGTATATCTTAACCCTTACATTCATGCATCTTACTAGCATTGAAAATGTAACAAATCCGAGTGAAAGGTGTCTAAAAACTATAACATAAGACTGTTTGTTGTTACTGAAGAAAGATTAACCCAGAACATGCTTCGCTTTCTCTCACGAGGAGGTGGCTCGGCATTGCCTCGTAATCTAAGGATCGCGGGTTCGAATCCCCGTCGTACCAAACATGCTCGTCCCTTGAGCCGTTTGGGCGTAATAACGTTACTAGCTGCCTTCACTCTGGTCTTACATTGCCAAATTAGGGACGGCTAGCGCAGATAGCTCTCGTGTTGCTTTGCTCAAATTCGAAAAGAGAAACAAAGAAATAAATCTACAGAACACGTAAAACAATAATAATACATGAGCCGATGCAGAAGGCTTGCTCATCAAAACAAAAAAAGTCTTTAACCCTAACCTATATAAACATACATTTACTTTAAATATTTTGCAGCGTACCTCTTTCCATTAATTTAAATAACTTTAAGTATATACTATTAGTTTTTACTTTAAAATCATTCAATTTACATTTTGCTTACCTGCTACGATAAGGAAAAATAATAATAATTTATACTAGAAATCGTCAAACTTCTAAGAACTATTTATAAGTAGAAACGGCTGGTATAGATAAAGAAAGCACTATGTATAGGAGCGAACAACGTCTTGACCTTCTTCGGTCATCGTCAGGTTCACAAAGAAAGAAAGAGGTAACTGACCGACAGCTGACCACATGTTTGAAGGGGTTGTGTAATTGAGTGTACGAATGTAGAGGGCGTGCTTAGATGTTGGATTATATTTATTAATACAGGTATAAAGCAGGGACGCTCGTCGTCCCTAATTTAGCAGTGTAAGACTAGAGCTAGTCACCACCACCCACTGCCAACTCTTGGGATATTCTTTTACAAACGAATATTAGGATTGACTGTCACATTATAACGCTTCCACGGCTGAAAGGGTGAGCATATTTGGTGCGATGGAGAGTCGAACACGACACCCTCGGATTACGACACGAGTTCCTTAACCGCAGAGCCATTGCAAAATAGAGCACGATTCCATCACAATATATACTCTTCAAAAAAAAGAAACGCAAAAAGCAAAATTTTAGACATATTGTTAACAAGTTTATTCCGGGTAGTTTTCACATGTGTGAAACTTTGCACATTCACTGCAGAACATCCAAATTCTGCAAAGGCGAAGTCCACACTCACTAGTTCAAGTTTAATATCACTCAAAGTCAATAACGATTATGCCCCCCGTGAGCATCAATAACTGCTTGGTATCTCCTGCCCATGGAAGCGATGAGATGATAAATCACATCCTGTGGAATGGCTGTCCACTCAGCCTGCAAAGCTGCTGCAAGCTGAGGTATTGTCTGCGGTTGAGGTTGTCGCCGTCGCAGACGTCGGTTCAACTCGTCCCAAAATGTTCGATGGGGTTTAAATCTGGTGATCTGAAGGGCCAGGGAAGAACGTTGATGTTGTGGTGTCTCAAGAAAACAGTGGTGAGTCGGGCTGTGTGAGAACGGGCGTTGTCATGTTGACAAATGTCGTTGACGTTCACCATGATGGGTTGCACATGGTGCCTAAGAATCTCGTCGACGGTTTTGTACGGTCTGATCGGAAATCCTACGCAGCCCTGGTATGGTTGAGGCAGTAGACGTTGCAATGGTGGTCCTATCCCGAAGGTGGCGTAACCGGATGTAGCGATCTTGTGCGGGCGTAGTCACACGAGATCTGCCAGATCGTGGACGGTCACAAGTTGATCCATGTTTTTGGTGACGATTCCATAGCCTTGTGATGGTGCTTTGGTGGACATTCACAGCTCTGGCAACATCTGATCGAGATTCGCCTGCTTCCAGCGACCAATGGCGTTGTTGCGTTGTGCTTCAGTCAGTCTTGGCGTAACTGTATTGCGTGTCGGTGGCTTAACACTGAGCTATGGAAACAGAGAACCCGTCACTTTATAGGGATTTTGCACATGTTGCATCTGCAGAACATGCAGATCTCTCAAACAAATTTATTGGACATGAATGCGTTTTGGCGAAAAATCCGATGTTTTCTTCCGTTTTCAAAGTGCACAACTTTCATTGTCATTGTGGTCTTACAATCAGTGCCTTAACACGTGTAACATCACATACTCTGAGCTTGTAACGTTAGTACATATATTTCTCTTTAAAATAACAAAAATATTCCTTTTGCGTTTCTTTTTTTGAAGAGTATATTTTATTTAAGTTTTACAATTGTTCAGTAAATGCATGAAACAACGACTTATCTTTTGTATCTCAATAAATCATTTCTGACAGCGTTATAACACTGTCCGAACGCAGAAGAACTGAAAACATACGTTAGAAGTTACAAAAACCAAAACAAAAACTGCAAATAACACATTACACGTTCAATTGTATTTTGACCAATAATCTCGAAATGTTTGAAACTTTTCATAACTCAATAAACACGATATTTTACTCTCTCATAAAACAGTAATTTTACTCTCTCATAAAACAGTAATTTTACTCTCTCATAAACAGTAATTTTACTCTCTCATAAAACAGTATTATAAAACTGTGATAGGAAAACATTGTTGGACCAAAGAGTTGTTCCCTGAGTTGATTTGTTTTTATAATTAATAAATGACCAGCAGTGACCTCCCGAAGCACTTTCAGAATGTCACATTTGGGTCACCGTTCTTTAGCGGTGTTTTTGTAATATGGTTCAGAGCAATTATTGAACAGGATAATGGTTGAATATCTAAATTAGGATGTTACTAACCGAACAGTGAAAATGCATTAATTAATTATTTTAATTAGTAATTCTTACCCTTCTGTGGCTTTACTACGCTCACTGATGACTTTATAATAGCTTTGAAAGAACGGTTTGGTCTCTAAATCAAGAGGTACTCACAGAACACTGAAGGCGCAATAGTATGATTACCTTAATTGGCAGCTCTTACGCCCTTGTGGTTTTTTGTCCTATTCCGGGTTTTCGAAAGGCCTAGGCCTTACTTAGAATATATGTGGCTATAATAGCTATAATTAAATATAATAGTTTTCTCGTAAAGAGGTTGAGAAGAGCTTGTTCCTTCTATTATGTATACCATGCAAGAATTTTAAGAAATGTTGCTTTTAGAATATAGCTAGTTTAGAAATAAAGATATAATATTGGGTTTGACAATAGAGGCATATTTAGAAATATGAAAGTACTTGTAAACTAACGTCAAATTTTGAATTAGAGGTTTATATATTTCGTGAATAGTTAGCATAGATTGTTATTGTTTGTTATCAAACATAGATCTGCACAAAGGTCTATCTGTGCTTTGTCCAACACGGGTATCGAATCCTGTTTTCTAGCAATGTATGTTTGCAGATATACCATTGTACCACTAGGGGCAATTAGTTTAAAACTACGTTTCTAAGTTTTTATACTCTTTGTTATTTTAGCGATATACTTTACCAAATTTTATTTATGATAACAGAAATAAATGAGCAAGCAATTCTTCTAACGCAATAAAATCCACATTTGTTTCAGTAAATATAAAGACGTAACATTCCAGAAAATTAGCAAATTATATCATCACCAATACGTCACTAAAGTGGGAACAAATTTAGATTACCTACATGATACAAGAGATAAAACAATTGGCTAAACGAAACGTGGCAGTTTATCATTGGACAAAATTAAGATAATTTCCCAAATGACCAGAATTATTAGGTTTGTGACATTCCAAACTGTAATTATGACTTACAAACTAGCACTTTTATCGCATTCACAACAAAAGGAAGTGAGTTAACTTTTGATTTATTAATCAGGGACCATAAACCAATTTTAGTTTCAGGTCACATATTCTTAGCTCTTGAGGTGTCTTTGTTTTTTGTGCTATTGATTATATATATATTCTTAGGATAATTACGATTTTTTTACGCTACGATTAAAGGTCTAACATCAACTTGGAAGATAATGAACCGTCTTTGTGCTAACTTGAAATTCACAATTTTACGCAATTCATTAGAATTCGAATAAGAAATAATTAGGCTTTGTGCATCTGTTATATATCTGAAAAGCTCGTTTTTTTTTAATTTTGATGAAAAATCTTTTAAGAGATTAGGTTTTATACCAAATAATTACTGCCACTCTCATGCACGAGGTTCATTATGAGCACATCCTTATTGTAACTAATTAATGGTATCACAGCCAGACTCATGAAAACCAAACTTGATATTTATAACTTTAGTGTCGAAACTGATGAATTTTGATGAAGAATATTAACATATTCTTATTAATTTTCTTAAACTTTCTCACCTATCACCCACGTGTTTGTACTTTGTTCTAGCAAAGCCACATCGGATAGAACCCTGATTTTACATTTTAAATCCATCGACTTATAGCTGTACCCCTAAAATATAAGCTATATTGACAAGTAATTCAGCTTAGAGTCCTATAAAATTTAATCGTATATTCATAAAACGAACCTTGATTTCTGTGACTATACAAGTTGAAAATAATAGTTTTATCATACGTATAAAACGTAACTAAAATTGTGCTCATTCATAGAAATTATTTTGTAATATTTTTGTTTTCGAACGTGTGATTACGAGGAAATTTTTTTTTAATGACAAGAAACGCAAATCATAGGACAGTATTTTTGAAAACTTACCTGTTTACGTAAATACAGCTCGGCATGGCCACGTGGGTTAAGGCGTTCGACTGGTAATCTGAGGGTCGCGGGCTAGAATCCCGGTCGCACCAAACATGCTCGCCCATGGTCAATCCCACTATTCGTTGGTAAAAAAAGAGCCCAAGAGTTGGCGGTAGGTGGTGATGACTAGCTGCCTTCCCTCTAGTCTTACACTGCTAAATTAGGGACGGCGAGCGCAAATAGCCCTAATGTAGCTTTGCGCGAAATTCAAAACAAACCAATCATATTAACATTTTCTATTATATTCTAATAAAGTTCTTAACCCCTAACGTTTGAATCTATTAGTTTTCACACAATATTTTGCTGGATAACAGTTATAATTTTATTAGATTTTATTTGGATATTTCTTGGGCATACGAGCAACAATTTCCTTAAATACAGACTGCAGTGACACAATTTCAGCAGTCTATGACACAAAATCCATCTTAACATACGCCATGTGTTATAAACATGCTGAAAGGTTAATCCCCAGTGACGTCTTTGGCGCACATCCGGTAGTAAAACTAGAAAAGTGAGGTATGTTTTTTTCTGGGTTATATAGAATAGAATAGAAAATAACGTTTCTAATATTGTACTCAAATTAATAAATAAATGAAAACAGTCAAAATTAGCCATCAATTTAAATTTAAAAAATATACCTAGAGGCACATTATTAATTATGCACATTGAATGGATGTCATATGTAATGTTGTTATAAATACTTGCTGTCGAGCTCGTTTGACAACATTATTTTGTGACAAATTTTCACTTAAAATGAAACGAATAAAAAAGATGAAATGTATAATATTGGACACATAAATGATTTATCACCAGTATAATAAAAGATTTGATTTGTTCTGAATTTCGCGCAAAGCTATACTAGAGCTATCTGCGCAAGCTATCCCTAATATAGCAGTGTAAGACTAGAAGGAAGGCAGCCAGTCATCATCACTCACCGCCGACTCTTGGGCTACTCTTTTACCAACGAATAGTGGGATAGACCGTCACATTATGACGCCCCCATGGCTGAAAGGGCGAGCATGTTTGGTGCGTCCAGGATTCGTACCCGCGACCATCAGATTACTAGTTGAACGCCTTAATCCACCTGGCCATGCCGGGCCTCATTAGGTAACAGAAAG
Source organism: Tachypleus tridentatus (assembly GCF_004210375.1). Classification (NCBI taxonomy): domain Eukaryota; kingdom Metazoa; phylum Arthropoda; class Merostomata; order Xiphosura; family Limulidae; genus Tachypleus; species Tachypleus tridentatus. Next base: position 119,258,379 of record NC_134825.1, read on the forward strand.
TTATAACTGGAAATGGTTGTCTCTATATACGTAACCAAGACTAGTGTTTGTGCATTTCAGTAGAAAGCAGAAATAGGTCTGTAGAACCCTATAACCCAGGTAGAAGGCTACGCAAGACGCTCTTAACGGAGGTTCCTGGAAATTCATGCGCTTATGTTTTATTAAAATTAGGGATTTTTGTTGAGACTGTTGTATGATACAACTTTAGATGAAACGTATCATAATTAATAAACGTACTCGAAAGTTCTATAAATATTATGTTTGATCCGCGCAAAACACAAACATACAGTGACAGTTGTTTTAGAAAATAATTCTCAAATTTTCTGTTTATCTTTTTCTGTCAGTTTTGCTGTTAATTAAACTGAGAAACAGGTTACAAGGCACCCTTTTATTTGTTCTGTAACCAGTAGGCAGGCTGGCAGATTAGATTTGTTTAGACCATAATACAGTATTACATTTATTTTGAAACAGTTTAGTTGCCCTACATTAACATCTACCGAAAGTAACTCCGAAATATTATGTTTATGTTGAAATTATACAATAACCATCCCTTCAGTGGCTCTAACTTGAAACGTCTGGTATGGTCAGGTGGTTAAGGCACTCGACTCGTAATGCGAGGGTCACGGGTTTGAATCCCCTTCGCATCAAACATGCTCGCCCTTTCAGCCGTAGGAGCGTTATAAAGTAACGGTCAATCCCACTATTACTTACTAAAGAGTAGTCCAAGTTGGCGCTAGGTGGTGATGACTAGCTGCCTTCCTTCTATTCTTATACTACTAAACTAGGGATGGCTAGCGCAGATAACTTTCGAGTAGCTTTGCACGAAATTCAAACCAATCGAGCACAAAGTATGGATAGAACTTGTTTTGGAAACAATAACTGTATCTCAGATTAATGAGGAGTTCTTTTCATTCTGAGAACACAGAGATATATATGTCATTAAATATATATATTTTTTTAATGACGCAATTTTTCTTCCTATTTAAATGAATCGAATTTTGAAAAGATTGCTTTATAAGGCCACGATTCGTTTCTAACGTGGTCGCAGATGTGCTATTTGAATTCATTATGAGAATCTTGGAGATTTAAGTTACATCGTAAGAAAGTACATTCATATGTCTTTCTGGATCTTCAGATGTGGAAGTGGAACAAAGGAAATATACCTGTTTCCAATTTACTAATGTAAATAATATGTATCTATGTTTACATTTTAATCGTAAGGTATCCTTACGGTTAATATTTAATTGGGTTCTTAACCGCTAATTTATCTTGAATAATGTTGTGGTTGATTCAAATAACTTTAATAGTTTTTAGTTATTTCGTGTACTCTGAATATGGTTTCGTTAGAGTTGGGTGTAACCGAATGTTCAACGTGCCAGATTACGAATCAAAAGTTCCAAGGTTTACTTCGCACTATAACTAAACACTTAGTTGTAGATACGTTACAAAGAGTAATCGTGCATTTCTCATATTCCAGTTTGACGGTTTTCTTTTGTCAGAAATTCAAATTAGGAACGGTTGCAAGTGAAACATAAGGGTGTCAGTTTCGGTCTTTAATTAGATTTGAATACACTTGTCACCCAATGGAATATTTCTCATATAAAAGGTATAACGTGTTTTAACTATTCATTAACGCTGAAGTATAATTCTTTATTGTTACATAATAATTAACACACTTAAAGTTTCTTGACGTCGAGAACTGTCACCATCCATAAACATGGTAGAAGTACATAAAGTTTGTTTGTTTATTTTTTGCACAAACTTACTCGAGGGCTATCTGTGCTAGCCGTCCCTAATTTAACAAAGACTAGAGGGAAGGCAACTAGTCATCACCACCCACCGCCAACTCTTGGGCCAACGAATAATGGGATTGACCGTTACATTATAACGCCACCATGGCTGAAAGGGCGAGGATATTTGACGCGACGGAGATGCGAACCCGCGACCCTCAGGTTAAGAGTCGCACGCTTTAACACGCTTGGCCATGCCGGGCATAATACAGAAAGTAAGTTTCAACAATTGGTCGATAACAAACACATATTAACGTTAACAGAATGTCAGTTTTAAGTGGAAGACATACCATGAAAAGATGGATCTGTAAAAGCTCCGCACAGCCCATTTTTCATTCGTTCTAGGAATCTGGCAGTCAACCAAGAAACCACGTTCACGCCTCAAGTCGAGTTACAAGTAACAACAATTATTATTACGTTTCAAGTGACGTGCATGCAAACTCATGATTCAATAACACAGTTGAGAATGACCTCACTGAAATTACACATTAGGAAATAAGTAATGTTAGAGTTCTTGTTCGACAGATTTAAAAAAAAAAAGAAAAATATAACGAATTATCTTCGTCAGTTTACATATCTTCAAGGTTATAAGACAAGTCATTGTCGATAATCATACCATATATATTATGTTTATTTGTCTTTGAATACAGCACACAGCTACTCGAGGGCTTTCTGCGCTAGCCGTCCCGAATTTAGCAGAGTACGACTAAAGGGAAGGCAGCTAGTCATCACCACCCACCGCCAACCTTTAAGCTACTTTTTGCTAACGAATAGTGGGATTGACCGTCACTTTATAACGCCCCCACGGCTGAAAGGGCGAGGATGTTTGGTGCGACGGGGATTCGAACCCGTGCCCCTCGGATTACGAGTCGTGTGCCTGAACTACCTGGCCATGCCGGGCTAATCCCTAAGAATAAACAACTGAAGAATAATTTTGAACCTAAGTTAAAGTAATTTCTAGGTTTCTAACCTACTTCACGATGGTGAAGCTTGCACTTAAATATGCTTTTAAAGTTCACTGTCGAACGTTTCAGCATTGCGATTTTGTTTCTCTCAGAGTGTGTGTGTGTGTTTTCTTAGAGCAAAGTCACATCGGGCTAGCTGCTGAGTCCATCGAGGGGAATCGAACCCCTGATCTTAGCGTTATAAATCCGTAGACTTACCAAATACTTAAAATTGTATCATAAAGAATGAGGATTTTTTATTTTCTTCCCCTAGTGGCACATCGGTATATCAGCGGACTCACACCGCTAGAAACCGGGTTTCGATACCCGTGGGGGCAGAGAACAGATAGCCCATTATGTAGCTTTCTGCTTAATTGTTAACAAAAAGTTTTATATTAGTGATAAAATAACAGGAATTATTACATGGTATATTTTGAAATATGTGTCCCCCGAGTCCACACTAAATAAACGGTTGAATATAATTATACTATAACAGCTTCTGTTATTCGATATATTTAATTCGAGTTGCAGACACTACATTTTGGTCATCGAAAGTAGTGCAGCCTATCCATTTAATGCAAACTTAGAAGTATAAATTAACGTTGCTTTTACTGGTCGCGAAATCTAATAAGCTAAGAAAGCGTGAGCGAAAGACTGGAGGTACAACCACACGATCAAACGCCATGTATATGTGATATTATTATAACATATTTTCTATTCTATATTGTGGGATTTTTACATCGCAACGTCTATAAATTTCTAGAATATAATTGTTTATATAAATCTAGAACTGACCACTTCTATCTCAGGAAGCGCAGATAGCCCTCGCGTAGCTTTGCGCGAAATTCAAAACAAACAAACAAATCTATCTCAGGAATGTCACGTTTTACTGTTTTTTTAAAAGAACTTTACCCAAAACATAACAACGAACAAAGAATTATTGAAAGGTTGCTTCGAACATCGTTAATACCTAATAAAACCTGAAGAACAGTATTTACCCACATTAATCTAGGTTCAGATTCAATTGCACCATGTATACTGGTGCGACGTACATGTTAAGGATATTGTTGCTATCTAACACATGCGTGTTAGGTGACATACGTCCTACCCTCCATGAAATGGAGCGTACAGGTGACAAGCACTTTGTTCTAGGTTGTATTGTAGTTTCTTGAGATTTGGATGCAAAGTTAGAGTTTTAATTTTTATATAAGTAAATCTCGAGGAAAGCGTTTTGTTTCGTTTTTTGTACGAGCGATTGACATTAAAGAAGGGCTGTGAATCCAAATTTAGGAGTTATACTTGTCACTCCCAAGTGGTTCAGCTGCAGTAAATGTTTTGTTCATTATTAGTTATAGTTTGTTTCGGTAAAATATTATTAAAATTAACTGTGAATATGAGAATTGCGGATGTACATAACCTTATATACTATTAACGTTTATATATATACATATACATTATAACCATAAACCAAAACATATTAATATGATTTTTTTAAACACGCTGCACATTTTTAAAGAAAAAAATCCTAGGGTACAAGCTACAACGTGGGATAATAAAATGTATGCTAGGTTTTGGAGGTGACTGCATGATACTACCCACATTGCGGTGAGGATACACCATCTATAAGTCTTAACCTCTAATTCGCTAGTCTCACACGAGGAATTTAGAAATTAGGATAGCGAAATGTTGGTGCTCAAACCCACAACGTCCCACACCTACATCATCCTTCGCTACCTACAGAGAGTTATGGGAAGGTGACTGCTCTCCCAAGTTAGAATAAGAGTCATATGCTAATGACTCACATTTTTTGCTTTTGATCCTGTTAAAAAAAAGTTAAAAAGAACAGGTTGTGGATGCTACAATTAGCACAACTGTTGTTTAACATTTACACACGCAAAGACATGCACTATACACACACACATATGTCCTTGATTTAGCATTCCCCATTATTCCTGTTCGTGATATATACGGGAAAAGATTAGAACATCTAACTTATATCATTGTCATAATCCTAATTGTGAACTTCCCGTGAGAAGGATTGAAACTGAAACCACGAGCCAACTGAGTCAAATGGTTAACTCATTCACAACTGCTAACAACTGTTAACAACTCAAAGTACAACATTCCTGTCTTACCCCGGTTAAGTTTGATTTGTGTCGTCTCTGTATTTAATAGGAATACTACATATCTTAAATGTCCACTGCAGTCATAAAGTCAAGGTTAATCAGATGACACAAGACATATTAATTGTGAGATATATTGATGGTTAATCACAAAACTAGAAGCAATAAGAACACGAGATATGTACATTTTAATCTAAAGTTTTTGACTATTATATTAGTATTCGTATTAAATTAATAAACATTTATATAATTAACACAGATATACAGCTTATTAATTATTTAAATCTGATATTTGTTTCAGTTCTAGAGTGTATAATTACCTATATTTTCATAAACGGAAGATCCTTTATCGTGCAAGATGAAGTAACCTTCCTTTAACCGGGTTACAAACTTTAGAAATGTCGGGTGAATGCTCTAAAAAATAAAGAAAACCGTAATATTCACGCAATTTATGTAATATATAATATAATGTCAGATCATTCATTATTACATCCCCAAACGTTTTTGTATAAGTTTAAACAACCCAAAAATGTATATACTTTAAACATGAAAAACCACAGGGCGGTTATCAAGTGATTTTGTAGGAAGAGAGATTGACAAAAGTTGTGAAAGTAGGGGGTGCTTTCTATTAACTGGTTTCAGCGCCAAGTTTTTTAATATCCTTCCAGAGTGTTTTACGTGAATAATTTATTGGTGGTCATTGGGCGCAGAAGTGTTTACGTGCCGAAGTTCTGAAATCAAGTGTCATAGTAAGAAACAGTTCTCCATGTTAGCCTTATGGTGACTCTTGGAACAGACACTTCAACTGAGTTTGTGTATTATTTCAACAGCGTCAGCCACATTTTTAATTACATTCCTTAAAGGAGAGTGCTAGAACACTCTTTGAGATACGTAAGACGTTTGTGTACCCTTTTTCACACTGTGTTTGTTTGTTAAAGAACATGACGTCATCTATCAACGTAATTAACGTAAACTGACGTCAAAAATAATAATGATCATTAACAATATTAACGGGGCTGGAGGTGTTGTGACTTTTTATTAACTTTTCTCTTGCTACAAACTATCATTCCACAAAGTTTGGATGAAATTGGTCCAGCGATCTAGGAGTAATTAAATAGCAGACAAACAGACGGACACATGAATTTTTGTATTATATATATAGGGAGAGATAAACACATAATATTCTAAATATAAAACTATTAATTAGTTCATCAGACTAATATTGTGGTGCACCCTTACATTTACAATCTGAATAAAAAGTCATATAAACTTTATGAGCACAAGTAATGATGACATTAATGTCCTTTACCACAAGTAATGATGACATTAATGTCTTTTAGCACAAGTAATGATGACATTTATGCCCTTTACTACAAGTAATGATGACATTAATGTCCCTTACCACAAGTAATGATGACATTAATGTCCTTTACCACAAGTAATGATGACATTAATGTCCCTTAGCACAAGTAATGATGATATTAACGTCCCTTAGCACAAGTAATGATGATATTAACGTCCCTTAGCACAAGTAATGATGATATTAATGTTCCTTAGCACAAGTAATGATGACATTTATGTCCTTTACCACAAGTAATGATGATATTAATGCCCATTACGACAAGTAATGATGACATTAATGTACTTTACAGTAACATTTTGAAAGCTACTTAAGTACATATATTTCCAAATATCATGATGACAAGGTTTGGTTTTTTTTTAATTTCACGCAAAGCTGCACGTGAGCTATCTGCACACTAGCCGTCCCTAAGTTATGAATTTAAAATAGCGGGAATACAACTAGTCATCACCATCCACCGCCAACTCTTGGACAAATGTTTTAACAACGCATAGTGGGATTTACAGTAACCTTACAACGCTCCCACTGCTGAAAAGGCGAGCATGTTTGGTGTGACAAGAATTCGAACCTACAACTCTCAGATTACCAGTCGAGCACTCTAACCACCTGCCCTGGTATACCTAGAAACCACCAAATCCTATCATACGTAACATTTTGTTAATAAAGGGTTTAAAAATATACTAGAATTTTCTGAAAAATAGAACAAAAGTCTATAAAGATAAATAACAATATATAGCATGTTGTGTTAGTTGTACATGTTTTACATTGTCTCATAATAACCAATTTATACATGTTTGTGTAGATTATATTTAGCTTTCACTGTCAAAACATTAAAGACACATTAATATGCTTATTTTTGCTAAACTACCTTAAGTATCTAAGAGCTTCATATGCTGACATTATATATTCTTTAAGTTCCATTCCGTTTTGGCCTTTTAAGTCTTTAAGATGTCCGTCTGCACTTCAAAATCAATCATAATATGTCATAACGAGAGCTTCAGCGTAATTCATGAGTATGTGTGGTCGTCAAGTAGCGACCGGGTTATGGCTCTGGGTTCACTTTAGCTCAAATTTTATTGTTCTAAGATTTCAATATAACAGTGATAAATATAACGAAACTTGTATTTTTTATTTTTTTTACATTGAAAATACATTATTGCTACTTAAATCTATCTTCTTGAATGTAAATCGAGTTATGTTCAGAAGGTAACATAATCTTTTTTTTCTTGAAGAAAGTTATAGACGATTAGAGTTATTCATACTATATATATATAGTATATTATTATTCATTAATTATTTATTATTATTTATTAATTATTCATACTATATATACATATATATCTTAACCCTTACATTCTTAGAATTGTATGTATCTTACTAGCATTGAAAATAAGACAAGTCCGAGATGAAGGTGTCTAAAAACCATTACAAAAACTGTTTCTTGTTACTGAAGAAAGATCAACCCCGACCAAGTGTCGCTTTCTCCCACGAGGAGGTAGCTCGGCATTGCCTCGTAATCTGAGGGTCGCGGGTTCGAATCCTCGTCGTACCAAACATGCTCGTCCTTTGAGCCGTTTATGCGTAATGACGTTACTGTAAATCCCACTATTCGTTGGTAAAAGAGTAGCTCAAGAATTTGCGGTCTATTAGTGTAAAATAGTATAGACCTCAGTTTTGTACCTGGTTTTTGAATAAATTTAGTATTAACTGGAATGTCATATTTTGTTTCTGGTATTTGCCAAATGTTGGTTATTTTTCTGCTAATGTCGGGGATATGTGGTATGTAGCAGTTTATGGTTTTGTGATTTTTCTATAGAAGTGGGTTTTCTCATCATCACGGATTTTTGAGAACTATTATACCTCTTACACAAATAACAGATATGAATATGGAGATAAATATTGGAACAGAGTTCTAAATTATTTCCAAAAATTTTGTGTCCTCTACGAGAATAATTTTGTGAAGTTACGACTTTTTTATTTTGTTTGCACACTTCCGAGTTTGTTTGTTCTTCCCATCGTTAAAATAAAAAAGTTTAAAAACACACTTGCTTTTCATCGACTTCGCAAAACTTTCAATCCTGTCTTGGTCCATCCAAAACACCCTATTCATCTCGCAAATAGCATCAATGTTGTGTGTAGTATTCTCACTGTAACATGACATGAAATTCGTTATCATAAGACGGGCGGAACTTCACATACAATAACGCAAGAATGATATTGAATTCAGTCCAGTCGTTAGGCTTATCATAGCACATTATTACAAGAATAATCGCATTCTAGATTGAAGAAATAATAAAGTTGTAAAACTCAATAATAAATTTCAAATCATTTCCGTGAGTCATGTGAGTCATGGTGTCTCATTGTATTCAAAAATCACACGAACGTGAGAACCGGTACAGGTTTGCCACAGGTTACACCGTAATCATATTAATTATCTATAGTACACAGTAAATACCGAGGAAGGTACTAGATCATGTCGGAAAATTTATTGTTTCAAAAATTCTTGGTCATTCCGTTAGCCTTAGTGAGTTCATTGTGAAAGCTAGAAAGGTTGTTAATTCGAAATAAATGTTACTGCAGAGCGAGATTCTATTACGTGAAGGTATGGCAGAAAATTCACTATTTGAACTTTTAAGTACATCTAATTAAATGTTTTTAATTTAGAAAACAATTAACCTGAAACATTTAGATTTTGTTTTACTCAACCTTTATATATTGCTACAATTGTTACGATTAATTTGTGTTACATGGTTGTATTTTAAGAAAATGTGGTATTAATTACTTACATTTTGTAAACAGTAGAGAAATAAATATTTCGTTTTCGTAGGAATTTACAATGTATTTGCTCTATTAATAAATCATTGTGTTAAAGTGGACCTTGTACTCGGTATTGTAGAATGTTCAGCTAAAGTTTAATAACGTATATAGATACGTTAATCAGATAATTGTTTTAGCCCAGATTACTATCTCTACTGGGTAACATTACTCGAAAGAATTATAATATGGTTTTAGGTAATTTAATGTTCTATCAATAGTTATGATGTATGAATTGGTAGTTAACATGTTTAACAAAACCCGTTTAGCTTTTACGTAACATTCTCTCTCAAATTCGTTGGTTCGCAAGACACCATTCTACTTTCATGGCAGAGCATTCTTTGCAACCGAGTCTAACGTAATACAAGCAAATCCATCCGTCCCAGTTCCCTCGATTTCAAAACAACTGTTCTTATTTTTAAACACGAAATAAACATAAATGGTTTCTCAGTTGGAAAACTTTACCTCAACTACACGTATACCAAAAGTTCTATTGCACTCACGTGGTATTTTTATGACATCTGGGACAAAGTTAGATAATGGTTTGACGCTGTTCGTATGGCGCAAAAATTCCATAAAATTATATAAAAAAAATCAACTTTATGAAAACTTTGATCTTAAAATATCTCGTTATTAATTCCACATACATAGTTACAAGTTTACTTTCTATATAAATATATATATTGAATGCTAAATAGTTTTTTTCAATGTTTTTGATAATTAGTGCTTTCTCGTAAACGTGTTTGCGAGGAAACATCGTGAGCGGGCCCTTTGTTCTCTAACTAATAAAAATATATTTACTATCATCATGGAGAAGTTATCTACCTGTACGTTTTGTATGAGGCAACATTGTTGTATTTATATTTTATACTAAAGCAACTGAAGCTATATACCTTCTTCTTTAAATTTGAAATATTAACCAAATTAACAACACTCTGCTATTTACAATCAAGGATATAGAACTGGTTTTTACACTTATAACACACACGGGCCCGACATCGCTATACAGTTGAGGAGATCTACTCGCAATCTGAGAATCGCGGGTTTGAGTTCCCGTCAAACCAAAGCTGATCGCCATTTTAGGCTCAGGGACGTTATTATGTGATAATCAATCCAACTGTTTTTTGTTAAAAGAGTAGCCCAAGAGTTGGCTGTGGGTTGTGATGACTAGCTGGTTTTCCATCGCTAAATTAGAGATGGGTAGCGCAGATAGTCCTCGCGTAGCTTTGCTCGAAATTCAAACCAAACTATAACGTGTCCTTAGCTTAAAGTGATGGAACTACTTTGTGTTATTGGATGAAAAAAACAACCAAGAGAGAGACATACGAGTTACTTTAGTTATATATGTCTGTATGCCGAGTGTGGCCCAGTAGTTGATGGACTTGGAATGTGAATTAGATGCCGCTATAGCACGCTTCATACCTTGGGGCTGTAGGTGTGTTATTAAAATACGTATCGAATTCTACTGTACTGTCAAGCAAGAATAGCGCAACGGTTAGGGAACGAATCTGTGCAATAATTCATTTGAAAAATTCATCTTTATGGTATATTGAGACCAATACGTTTGTGAATGAACTACAATCTGTTTGTTCTTTGAATTTCGTGCAAAGCTAAACGAGGGCTACCTACGCTAGCCGTCCGTAATTTAGCAGTGTAAGACTAGAGGGAAGGCAGCTAGTCATAACCACCCACTCCCAACTCTTGGACTACTCTTTATCAACGAATAGTGGGATTGACTGTCACATTATAACGCCCACACGGCTGAGAGAGCAAGCATGTTTGGTGCGACAGAAATTCGAACCCGCGACCCTCAGATTACGAGGCGAACGCTTTAACCCACCTGGCCATGTCAGGCGAACTGCAGTCTAATCTGCAAAGGGTTTTGGATTAATGGCTACTATCTCAAATCAGTATGGTTTAAAGATAATTCCTGCTAGAAGAAAGATAAAACTGTTTGATAGTCATTAAAATTTTTCATGCAAAACTTTAACATTAACGGTTGATTGTAACCTGAGAGAGACACAATTAGTGTTACTTCATACGGACATATTTTACTGTGACGCACAAATTCTTTGCACTAAATGACCAATTCATCAGCCTGTGTGAGTATTTCTCCATAATTTATGTTTACCAGACTTTGCACTCGGATATCCTGAGGCGGCATTATAGCTAATTGAAGCATAAGATTTATTCAAATATCTCAAATACATTATATATATATATCATTTCTCTGATTGAAGTGTTAAGTTACCGAAATATAAGCAAAGTTAAAAACAATTATTTGTTTAAGTTTCTTTTTTTATGTTTTATATATAAAACCAGAAGAGTGTGTTTTCTCATAGGAAATACACATCGGGTTATCTGCTGAGTCCACCGAGAGGAATCGAACCCTGATTATCGCGTTGTAAATCCGTGACTAAGGAAGAACCCAAATAGCATGTTGTGCCTTTCAGGTAATTTATTCAAATAAAGAATTGTAATAAAGAAAGTCACCGTAGAGTAAAATAATGTAATTAAAAAATAAAAACAACTTTGGATCATCGTGCTTTTCGATGTATGTCTCACTATTTTTTATTTTATTTTAAAATATATAACATATATTTTGTTTGAAAAAAACAACGGTTTAAAGTTTTTTTTTAAAAAAAACAACAACTCAATGGTCAATTTGTATTGTGTCCGTTGTCGCACGGAGCCCAGAATTTTGGAGTTATACATGTTCAAGCACACTGCTGAGTCAACGCAGGGTTTTCTTTCTTAACAAACATTAATATGTGCCTTTGAGAAATTCACAAGCAAACCGTATACCGGCAGACTTTCTAAATGTGAAGTAAAGCTCAAAAGTGGATGCACTTATTTTTATAAGTCCGATAAATCTAGGTCGTCACAAAACACACTGAATATGCTGCTTAAACAAATGTTTTGGGATAAAACTACCAAAAAACAAAATTGCAGAAAATGTTGACTGTCTTGAACAGTATAATATTTCATAAGGCACTCTAGTATATAATTTAGAAAATTTCCTATACAATTCTACAAACGTCTCTCTCTCTATTTATATGTATATATATATATATATATATAAACATGGAAAGCTGTACATATATCTGAACGAAAGTAAAATAGGATAATGTATATTTTGATCGATAACAAAATATTTTATTAAACTATTTACTTTGTATTTTTGTTTATCAAAGAGAACGAAGAAATGAAAGATACGTTGTTATTTCGTTTGTTTTTGATTTGCGCACAAAGCTACTCGAGGGCTATCTGCGCTAGCCGTCCCTAATTTAGCAGTATAAGACTCGAGAGAAGGCAGCTAGTCATCACCACCCACCGCCAACTCTTGGGCTACTCTTTTACCAACGAATAGTGGGAATGACCGTTACATTATAACGCCCCCACGGCTAAAAGGGCGAAAATGTTTGGCGCGCTGGGGATGCGAAGCCGCGATCCTCAGATTACGAGTCGCACCCCTTAACACGCTTGGCCATGCCGGGCCCATATTATTTCACTAGTAGGATTGTTTACATTATGATCACCATAAACAAGAAACAAGCTTATCTCTAAAAATGATTAATTGACGTTTAGAAAACGTGTTTAAAATTTTCGTTCAACTTTCGGTCTCCGTATTCCAAAGCCCGGCATGGTCAGGGGGTTAGGGCGCTCGACTCGTAATCTGAGGGTCACGGATTTGTGTCCCCGTCACACCAAACAGTCTCACCCTTTCAGCCGTGGGGGCGTTATATTGTGACGATCAATCCCACTATTCGTTGGAAAAAGAGAAGCCTAAGAGTTGGCGGTGGGTGGTGATTACTAGCTGCCTTACCTCTGGTCTTACACTGCTAAATTAGGAACGGCTAGTGCAGATAGCCCTCGTGTAGCTTTGCCCGAAATTAAAGAAAAGCAAAAAACTTATTACAAAATATTGTTTGTTTGTTTGAATTCCGTGCAAAGCTACACGAGGGCTATCTGCGCTCGTCGTCCCTAATTTAGCAGTGTAAGACTAGAGCTAGTCACCACCACCCACTGCCAACTCTTGGGATATTCTTTTACAAACAAATATTAGGATTGACTGTCACATTATAACGCTTCCACGGCTGAAAGGGTGAGCATATTTGGTGCGATGGAGAGTCGAACACGACACCCTCGGATTACGACACGAGTTCCTTAACCGCAGAGCCATTGCAAAATAGAGCACGATTCCATCACAATATATACTCTTCAAAAAAAAGAAACGCAAAAAGCAAAATTTTAGACATATTGTTAACAAGTTTATTCCGGGTAGTTTTCACATGTGTGAAACTTTGCACATTCACTGCAGAACATCCAAATTCTGCAAAGGCGAAGTCCACACTCACTAGTTCAAGTTTAATATCACTCAAAGTCAATAACGATTATGCCCCCCGTGAGCATCAATAACTGCTTGGTATCTCCTGCCCATGGAAGCGATGAGATGATAAATCACATCCTGTGGAATGGCTGTCCACTCAGCCTGCAAAGCTGCTGCAAGCTGAGGTATTGTCTGCGGTTGAGGTTGTCGCCGTCGCAGACGTCGGTTCAACTCGTCCCAAAAATGTTCGATGGGGTTTAAATCTGGTGATCTGAAGGGCCAGGGAAGAACGTTGATGTTGTGGTGTCTCAAGAAAACAGTGGTGAGTCGGGCTGTGTGAGAACGGGCGTTGTCATGTTGACAAATGTCGTTGACGTTCACCATGATGGGTTGCACATGGTGCCTAAGAATCTCGTCGACGGTTTTGTACGGTCTGATCGGAAATCCTACGCAGCCCTGGTATGGTTGAGGCAGTAGACGTCGCAGTGGTGGTCCTATCCCGAAGGTGGCGTAACCGGATGTAGCGATCTTGTGCGGGCGTAGTCACACGAGATCTGCCAGATCGTGGACGGTCACAAGTTGATCCATGTTTTGGTGACGATTCCATAGCCTTGTGATGGTGCTTTGGTGGACATTCACAGCTCTGGCAACATCTGATCGAGATTCGCCTGCTTCCAGCGACCAATGGCGTTGTTGCGTTGTGCTTCAGTCAGTCTTGGCGTAACTGTATTGCGTGTCGGTGGCTTAACACTGAGCTATGGAAACAGAGAACCCGTCACTTTTATAGGGATTTTGCACATGTTGCATCTGCAGAACATGCAGATCTCTCAAACAAATTTATTGGACATGAATGCGTTTTGGCGAAAAATCCGATGTTTTCCTCCGTTTTCAAAGTGCACAACTTTCATTGTCATTTTGGTCTTACAATCAGTGCCTTAACACGTGTAACATCACATACTCTGAGCTTGTAACGTTAGTACATATATTTCTCTTTAAAATAACAAAAATATTCCTTTTGCGTTTCTTTTTTTGAAGAGTATATTTTATTTAAGTTTTACAATTGTTCAGTAAATGCATGAAACAACGACTTATCTTTTGTATCTCAATAAATCATTTCTGACAGCGTTATAACACTGTCCGAACGCAGAAGAACTGAAAACATACGTTAGAAGTTACAAAAACCAAAACAAAAACTGCAAATAACACATTACACGTTCAATTGTATTTTGACCAATAATCTCGAAATGTTTGAAACTTTTCATAACTCAATAAACACGATATTTTACTCTCTCATAAAACAGTAATTTTACTCTTTCATAAAACAGTAATTTTACTCTCTCATAAACAGTAATTTTACTCTCTCATAAAACAGTATTATAAAACTGTGATAGGAAAACATTGTTGGACCAAAGAGTTGTTCCCTGAGTTGATTTGTTTTTATAATTAATAAATGACCAGCAGTGACCTCCCGAAGCACTTTCAGAATGTCACATTTGGGTCACCGTTCTTTAGCGGTGTTTTGTAATATGGTTCAGAGCAATTATTGAACAGGATAATGGTTGAATATCTAAATTAGGATGTTACTAACCGAACAGTGAAAATGCATTAATTAATTATTTTAATTAGTAATTCTTACCCTTCTGTGGCTTTACTACGCTCACTGATGACTTTATAATAGCTTTGAAAGAACGGTTTGGTCTCTAAATCAAGAGGTACTCACAGAACACTGAAGGCGCAATAGTATGATTACCTTAATTGGCAGCTCTTACGCCCTTGTGGTTTTTGTCCTATTCCGGTTTTCGAAAGGCCTAGGCCTTACTTAGAATATATGTGGCTATAATAGCTATAATTAAATATAATAGTTTTCTCGTAAAGAGGTTGAGAAGAGCTTGTTCCTTCTATTATGTATACCATGCAAGAATTTTAAGAAATGTTGCTTTTAGAATATAGCTAGTTTAGAAATAAAGATATAATATTGGGTTTGACAATAGAGGCATATTTAGAAATATGAAAGTACTTGTAAACTAACGTCAAATTTTGAATTAGAGGTTTATATATTTCGTGAATAGTTAGCATAGATTGTTATTGTTTGTTATCAAACATAGATCTGCACAAAGGTCTATCTGTGCTTTGTCCAACACGGGTATCGAATCCTGTTTTCTAGCAATGTATGTTTGCAGATATACCATTGTACCACTAGGGGCAATTAGTTTAAAACTACGTTTCTAAGTTTTATACTCTTTGTTATTTTAGCGATATACTTTACCAAATTTTATTTATGATAACAGAAATAAATGAGCAAGCAATTCTTCTAACGCAATAAAATCCACATTTGTTTCAGTAAATATAAAGACGTAACATTCCAGAAAATTAGCAAATTATATCATCACCAATACGTCACTAAAAGTGGGAACAAATTTAGATTACCTACATGATACAAGAGATAAAACAATTGGCTAAACGAAACGTGGCAGTTTATCATTGGACAAAATTAAGATAATTTCCCCAAATGACCAGAATTATTAGGTTTGTGACATTCCAAACTGTAATTATGACTTACAAACTAGCACTTTTATCGCATTCACAACAAAAGGAAGTGAGTTAACTTTTGATTTATTAATCAGGGACCATAAACCAATTTTAGTTTCAGGTCACATATTCTTAGCTCTTGAGGTGTCTTTGTTTTTGTGCTATTGATTATATATATATTCTTAGGATAATTACGATTTTTTACGCTACGATTAAAGGTCTAACATCAACTTGGAAGATAATGAACCGTCTTTGTGCTAACCTGAAATTCACAATTTTACGCAATTCATTAGAATTCGAATAAGAAATAATTAGGCTTTGTGCATCTGTTATATATCTGAAAAGCTCGTTTTTTTTTTAATTTTGATGAAAAATCTTTTAAGAGATTAGGTTTTATACCAAATAATTACTGCCACTCTCATGCACGAGGTTCATTATGAGCACATCCTTATTGTAACTAATTAATGGTATCACAGCCAGACTCATGAAAACCAAACTTGATATTTATAACTTTAGTGTCGAAACTGATGAATTTTGATGAAGAATATTAACATATTCTTATTAATTTTCTTAAACTTTCTCACCTATCACCCACGTGTTTGTACTTTGTTCTAGCAAAGCCACATCGGATAGAACCCCTGATTTTACATTTTAAATCCATCGACTTATAGCTGTACCCCTAAAATATAAGCTATATTGACAAGTAATTCAGCTTAGAGTCCTATAAAATTTAATCGTATATTCATAAAACGAACCTTGATTTCTGTGACTATACAAGTTGAAAATAATAGTTTTATCATACGTATAAAACGTAACTAAAATTGTGCTCATTCATAGAAATTATTTTGTAATATTTTTGTTTTCGAACGTGTGATTACGAGGAAATTTTTTTTTAATGACAAGAAACGCAAATCATAGGACAGTATTTTTGAAAACTTACCTGTTTACGTAAATACAGCTCGGCATGGCCACGTGGGTTAAGGCGTTCGACTGGTAATCTGAGGGTCGCGGGCTAGAATCCCGGTCGCACCAAACATGCTCGCCCATGGTCAATCCCACTATTCGTTGGTAAAAAAAGAGCCCAAGAGTTGGCGGTAGGTGGTGATGACTAGCTGCCTTCCCTCTAGTCTTACACTGCTAAATTAGGGACGGCGAGCGCAAATAGCCCTAATGTAGCTTTGCGCGAAATTCAAAACAAACCAATCATATTAACATTTTCTATTATATTCTAATAAAGTTCTTAACCCCTAACGTTTGAATCTATTAGTTTTCACACAATATTTTGCTGGATAACAGTTATAATTTTATTAGATTTTATTTGGATATTTCTTGGGCATACGAGCAACAATTTCCTTAAATACAGACTGCAGTGACACAATTTCAGCAGTCTATGACACAAAATCCATCTTAACATACGCCATGTGTTATAAACATGCTGAAAGGTTAATCCCCAGTGACGTCTTTGGCGCACATCCGGTAGTAAAACTAGAAAAGTGAGGTATGTTTTTTCTGGGTTATATAGAATAGAATAGAAAATAACGTTTCTAATATTGTACTCAAATTAATAAATAAATGAAAACAGTCAAAATTAGCCATCAATTTAAATTTAAAAATATACCTAGAGGCACATTATTAATTATGCACATTGAATGGATGTCATATGTAATGTTGTTATAAATACTTGCTGTCGAGCTCGTTTGACAACATTATTTTGTGACAAATTTTCACTTAAAATGAAACGAATAAAAAAGATGAAATGTATAATATTGGACACATAAATGATTTATCACCAGTATAATAAAAGATTTGATTTGTTTTGAATTTCGCGCAAAGCTATACTAGAGCTATCTGCGCAAGCTATCCCTAATATAGCAGTGTAAGACTAGAAGGAAGGCAGCCAGTCATCATCACTCACCGCCGACTCTTGGGCTACTCTTTACCAACGAATAGTGGGATAGACCGTCACATTATGACGCCCCCATGGCTGAAAGGGCGAGCATGTTTGGTGCGTCCAGGATTCGTACCCGCGACCCTCAGATTACTAGTTGAACGCCTTAATCCACCTGGCCATGCCGGGCCTCATTAGGTAACAGAAAGTTATAACTGGAAATGGTTGTCTCTATATACGTAACCAAGACTAGTGTTTGTGCATTTCAGTAGAAAGCAGAAATAGGTCTGTAGAACCCTATAACCCAGGTAGAAGGCTACGCAAGACGCTCTTAACGGAGGTTCCTGGAAATTCATGCGCTTATGTTTTATTAAAATTAGGGATTTTTGTTGAGACTGTTGTATGATACAACTTTAGATGAAACGTATCATAATTAATAAACGTACTCCGAAAGTTCTATAAATATTATGTTTGATCCGCGCAAAAACACAAACATACAGTGACAGTTGTTTTAGAAAATAATTCTCAAATTTTCTGTTTATCTTTTTCTGTCAGTTTTGCTGTTAATTAAACTGAGAAACAGGTTACAAGGCACCCTTTTATTTGTTCTGTAACCAGTAGGCAGGCTGGCAGATTAGATTTGTTTAGACCATAATACAGTATTACATTTATTTTGAAACAGTTTAGTTGCCCTACATTAACATCTACCGAAAGTAACTCCGAAATATTATGTTTATGTTGAAATTATACAATAACCATCCCTTCAGTGGCTCTAACTTGAAACGTCTGGTATGGTCAGGTGGTTAAGGCACTCGACTCGTAATGCGAGGGTCACGGGTTTGAATCCCCTTCGCATCAAACATGCTCGCCCTTTCAGCCGTAGGAGCGTTATAAAGTAACGGTCAATCCCACTATTACTTACTAAAAGAGTAGTCCAAGTTGGCGCTAGGTGGTGATGACTAGCTGCCTTCCTTCTATTCTTATACTACTAAACTAGGGATGGCTAGCGCAGATAACTTTCGAGTAGCTTTGCACGAAATTCAAACCAATCGAGCACAAAGTATGGATAGAACTTGTTTTGGAAACAATAACTGTATCTCAGATTAATGAGGAGTTCTTTTCATTCTGAGAACACAGAGATATATATGTCATTAAATATATATTTTTTTTTAATGACGCAATTTTTCTTCCTATTTAAATGAATCGAATTTTGAAAAGATTGCTTTATAAGGCCACGATTCGTTTCTAACGTGGTCGCAGATGTGCTATTTGAATTCATTATGAGAATCTTGGAGATTTAAGTTACATCGTAAGAAAGTACATTCATATGTCTTTCTGGATCTTCAGATGTGGAAGTGGAACAAAGGAAATATACCTGTTTCCAATTTACTAATGTAAATAAAATGTATCTATGTTTACATTTTAATCGTAAGGTATCCTTACGGTTAATATTTAATTGGGTTCTTAACCGCTAATTTATCTTGAATAATGTTGTGGTTGATTCAAATAACTTTAACAGTTTTTAGTTATTTCGTGTACTCTGAATATGGTTTCTTTAGAGTTGGGTGTAACCGAATGTTCAACGTGCCAGATTACGAATCAAAAGTTCCAAGGTTTACTTCGCACTATAACTAAACACTTAGTTGTAGATACGTTACAAAAGAGTAATCGTGCATTTCTCATATTCCAGTTTGACGGTTTTCTTTTGTCAGAAATTCAAATTAGGAACGGTTGCAAGTGAAACATAAGGGTGTCAGTTTCGGTCTTTAATTAGATTTGAATACACTTGTCACCCAATGGAATATTTCTCATATAAAAGGTATAACGTGTTTTAACTATTCATTAACGCTGAAGTATAATTCTTTATTGTTACATAATAATTAACACACTTAAAGTTTCTTGACGTCGAGAACTGTCACCATCCATAAACATGGTAGAAGTACATAAAGTTTGTTTGTTTATTTTTTGCACAAACTTACTCGAGGGCTATCTGTGCTAGCCGTCCCTAATTTAACAAAGACTAGAGGGAAGGCAACTAGTCATCACCACCCACCGCCAACTCTTGGGCCAACGAATAATGGGATTGACCGTTACATTATAACGCCACCATGGCTGAAAGGGCGAGGATATTTGACGCGACGGAGATGCGAACCCGCGACCCTCAGGTTAGGAGTCGCACGCTTTAACACGCTTGGCCATGCCGGGCCTAATACAGAAAGTAAGTTTCAACAATTGGTCGATAACAAACACATATTAACGTTAACAGAATGTCAGTTTTAAGTGGAAGACATACCATGAAAAGATGGATCTGTAAAAGCTCCGCACAGCCCATTTTTCATTCGTTCTAGGAATCTGGCAGTCAACCAAGAAACCACGTTCACGCCTCAAGTCGAGTTACAAGTAACAACAATTATTATTACGTTTCAAGTGACGTGCATGCAAACTCATGATTCAATAACACAGTTGAGAATGACCTCACTGAAATTACACATTAGGAAATAAGTAATGTTAGAGTTCTTGTTCGACAGATTTAAAAAAAAAGAAAAATATAACGAATTATCTTCGTCAGTTTACATATCTTCAAGGTTATAAGACAAGTCATTGTCGATAATCATACCATATATATTATGTTTATTTGTCTTTGAATACAGCACACAGCTACTCGAGGGCTTTCTGCGCTAGCCGTCCCGAATTTAGCAGAGTACGACTAAAGGGAAGGCAGCTAGTCATCACCACCCACCGCCAACCTTTAAGCTACTTTTTTGCTAACGAATAGTGGGATTGACCGTCACTTTATAACGCCCCCACGGCTGAAAGGGCGAGGATGTTTGGTGCGACGGGGATTCGAACCCGTGCCCCTCGGATTACGAGTCGTGTGCCTGAACTACCTGGCCATGCCGGGCTAATCCCTAAGAATAAACAACTGAAGAATAATTTTGAACCTAAGTTAAAGTAATTTCTAGGTTTCTAACCTACTTCACGATGGTGAAGCTTGCACTTAAATATGCTTTTAAAGTTCACTGTCGAACGTTTCAGCATTGCGATTTTGTTTCTCTCAGAGTGTGTGTGTGTGTTTTCTTAGAGCAAAGTCACATCGAGCTAGCTGCTGAGTCCATCGAGGGGAATCGAACCCCTGATCTTAGCGTTATAAATCCGTAGACTTACCAAATACTTAAAATTGTATCATAAAGAATGAGGATTTTTTATTTTCTTCCCCTAGTGGCACATCGGTATATCAGCGGACTCACACCGCTAGAAACCGGGTTTCGATACCCGTGGGGCAGAGAACAGATAGCCCATTATGTAGCTTTCTGCTTAATTGTTAACAAAAAGTTTTATATTAGTGATAAAATAACAGGAATTATTACATGGTATATTTTGAAATATGTGTCCCCCGAGTCCACACTAAATAAACGGTTGAATATAATTATACTATAACAGCTTCTGTTATTCGATATATTTAATTCGAGTTGCAGACACTACATTTTGGTCATCGAAAGTAGTGCAGCCTATCCATTTAATGCAAACTTAGAAGTATAAATTAACGTTGCTTTTACTGGTCGCGAAATCTAATAAGCTAAGAAAGCGTGAGCGAAAGACTGGAGGTACAACCACACGATCAAACGCCATGTATATGTGATATTATTATAACATATTTTCTATTCTATATTGTGGGATTTTACATCGCAACGTCTATAAATTTCTAGAATATAATTGTTTATATAAATCTAGAACTGACCACTTCTATCTCAGGAAGCGCAGATAGCCCTCGCGTAGCTTTGCGCGAAATTCAAAACAGACAAACAAATCTATCTCAGGAATGTCACGTTTTACTGTTTTTTTAAAAGAACTTTACCCAAAACATAACAACGAACAAAGAATTATTGAAAGGTTGCTTCGAACATCGTTAATACCTAATGAAACCTGAAGAACAGTATTTACCCACATTAATCTAGGTTCAGATTCAATTGCACCATGTATACTGGTGCGACGTACATGTTAAGGATATTGTTGCTATCTAACACATGCGTGTTAGGTGACATACGTCCTACCCTCCATGAAATGGAGCGTACAGGTGACAAGCACTTTGTTCTAGGTTGTATTGTAGTTTCTTGAGATTTGGATGCAAAGTTAGAGTTTTAATTTTTATATAAGTAAATCTCGAGGAAAGCGTTTTGTTTCGTTTTTTGTACGAGCGATTGACATTAAAGAAGGGCTGTGAATCCAAATTTAGAGTTATACTTGTCACTCCCAAGTGGTTCAGCTGCAGTAAATGTTTTGTTTATTATTAATTATAGTTTGTTTCGGTAAAATATTATTAAAATTAACTGTGAATATGAGACTTGCGGATTTACATAACCTTATATACTATTAACGTTTAAATATATACATATATATTATAACCATAAACCAAAACATATTAATATGATTTTTTAAACACGCTGCACATTTTAAAGAAAAAATCCTAGGGTACAAGCTACAACGTGGGATAATAAAATGTATGCTAGGTTTTGGAGGTGACTGCATGATACTACCCACATTGCGGTGGGGATACACCATCTATAAGTCTTAACCTCTAATTCGTTAGTCTCACATGAGGAATTTAGAAATTAGGATAGCGAAATGTTGGTGCTCAAACCCACAACGTCCCACACCTACATCATCCTTCGCTACCTACAGAGAGTTGTGGGAAGGTGACTGCTCTCCCAAGTTAGAATAATTGTTTTACTTTCCTTATATGCCAACGACTCACATTTTTTTGCCTTTGATCCTGTTAAAAAAAAGTTAAAAAGAACAGGTTGTGGATGCTAAAATTAGCACAACTGTTGTTTAACATTTACACACGTAAAGACAGGCACTATACACACACACACACACACACATATGTCCTTGATTTAGCATTCCCCATTATTCCTGTTCGTGATATATCCGGGAAGAGATTAGAACATCTAACTTATATCATTGTCATAATCCTAATTATGAACTTCCCGTGAGAAGGATTGAAACTGAAACCACGAGCCAACTGAGTCAAATGGTAATCTCATTGACAACTGCTAACAACTGTTAACAACTCAAAGTACAACATTCTTCCTGTCTTACCCCGGTTAAGTTTGATTTGTGTCGTCTCTGTATTTAATAGGAATACTACATATCTTAAATGTCCACTGCAGTCATAAAGTCAAGGTTAATCAGATGACACAAGACATATTAATTGTGAGACATATTGATGGTTAATCACAAAACTAGAAGCACTAAGAACACGAGATATGTACATTTTTATCTAAAGTTTTTGACTGTTATATTGCCACCCGCTAGTACAGCGGTATGTCTCCGGATTTAAAGTGAGGGGTTCGATTCTCCTCGGTTGGCTGAGTAAATAACCCGATGTGGCTTTGCTATAAGAAAAATACAAATGCTATTATATGAGTGTTCGTATTAAATTAATAAACATTTATACAATTAACACACATATACAAGTTATTAATTATTTAAACCTAATATTTGTTTCAGTTCTAAAGTGTATAATTATCTATATTTTTAATAAATGGAAGATCCTCTATCGTGCAAGATGAAGTAGCCTTTCTTTAACCGGGTTACGAACTTCAGAAATGTGGTGTGAATACTCTAAGAAATAAAGAAAACCTTAACATTCACACAGTTTATTTAATATATAATGTATTATATTATTTAATATATAATCTAATGTCAGATCCTTCATTGTTACCTCCCAGAAGTTTTGTATAAGTTTAAACAACCCAAAATGTATATACTTTAAACATGAAAAACACAGGGCGGTTATCAGGTGATTTTGTCGGAAGAGAGATTAACAAAAGTTGTGACGGTAGGGGTTGCTTTCTATTAACTGGTTTCAGCGCCAAGTTTTTAAGAAACAGTTCTCCATGTTAGCCTTATAGTGACTCTTGGAACAAACATTTCAACTGAGTTTGTGTATTATTTCAACAGCGGCAGCCACGTTTTAATTACATTCCTTAAAGGAGAGTGCTAGAACACTCTTTGAGATACGTAAGACGTTTATGTACCCTCTCTCACACTGTGTTTGTTTGTTAAAGAACATGACGTCATCTATCAACGTAGTTAACGTAAACTGACGTCAAAAATAATAATGATCATTAACAGTATTAACGAGGCTGGAGGTGTTGTGACTTTTTATTAACTTCTCTCTTGCTCCAAAATATATTTCACAAAGTTTGGATGAAATTGGTCCAGCGATCTAGGAGTAATTAAATAACGGACAAACAGACGGATACATGGATTTTTGTATTATATATATAGAGAGAGATAAACACATAATATTCTAAATATAAAACTATTAATTAGTTCATCAGTCTGATATTGTGGTGCACTTTACATTTGCAATCTGAATAAAAAGTCACATAAACTTTATGAGCACAAGTAATGTTGACATTAATGTCCTTTACCACAAGTAATGATGACATTAATGTCCTCTACCACAAGTAATGATGACATTAATGTTCTTTACCACAACTAATGATGACATTAATGTTCTTTACTACAAGTAATGATGACATTAATGTCCTTTACCACAACTAATGATGACATTAATGTCCTTTACCACAAGTAATGCTGATATTAATGTCCCTTAGCACAAGTAATTCTGATATTAATTTCCCTTAGCACAAGTAATGATGACATTTATGTACTTTACCACAAGTAATGATGATATTAATGTCCCTTAGCACAAGTAATGATGACATTATTGTCCCTCACAATTTTTTCTCAATACTTTTATTTTCGTCCCCAGCTGGTATAGCGGTAAGTCTACGGATTTACAACGCTAAAATCAGGGGCTTAATACCGCTCGGTGGAATCAGCAGATAGCCCGATGTGGCTTTGCTATAAGAAAAACACACTCCCTCTTTTATTTTAGCCTTTAACTCAATCGTTCAAGATAAAATATTTTATTTAAATAACCATAAATCTATAACAAATTTAACTAATATTTTATTGAAGAAAACAATATTCTACTAAAGAGTGGTATCAAGGATCCATTTCTATCCAAAATGAACACCATCAAAGAACGAAAGGATACACCTACAATATATATATATTCATAGAAAGTAAACAATTCTCTTATGAAGTTCGTGTATTTTTTTCTTCTTTTAAAACAATTGCTTCCAGTTGAAATGGAAAACCAGTTACGATTTATTCTAATCTATCAAATCAAGGAAAAACATTATTGTCAGATAAATGAATCAAACTTATATACGAATATTTTGCTCTCTAATGCCAATGAGAGTTTGCTTTTAATGAGTCTCGTGTTGTTCGATTGCTGTACGTTGTTGAATATATTACGTGCAAATAGTTTTAAATAGATTTTAACGTTTTGTGGTACCTTGTATAAACGTTAATTTATTTTTGCAAAATTTGGCACACAAATTTTATTAGCGTTTACTATATAGGTGTTACTTAAAAGGTTCAGTAAACACAAAATCTAACACTTGTCATTTACAAAGCTTATTTCAAGCTACAATAAAAGTGAGTAGATGAATCTCTACTTTGAGATCGAATTCAATGGAAAATCATTTTCAGAGTCTTTACTACCACTAGAAAGTTTACAATCACCTGAAAGAATCTATAATAAACATACGTCACTATTTTGAAAAACACAAAATTTCTCGTGCGAAAAAGAACCTTAAACAAAGGTTTGGAAATCTCTGCAGTTCGCATTTTACCTCATATATTATCACGCCAACGTCACATAACGCAATAATAGTGGGTACATTTTCACTTCGAACAAATGTTCAAACAAAAAAATGAATTTCGAAACTACAATATTTTTTTACACCAAATCTGCTTTTTAGTTTTGGTTGTTTCGTTATACAACCCGAAATGTGCAAGTGTTTCAGTGTAGTAATAGAGTTTACAAAAAACATATTTTAAGTCATTGTAATCGTTTCACGAAAGCTTCGTAAAAAATAATTATTTTTAGCGTTAGCGTAGATATGAAACAAAAAAATTACTTCTTCTTCTGACAACTTTGTTTGTTTGTTTTTTGAATTTCGCGCAAAGCTACACGAGGGCTATCTGCGCTAGCCGTCCCTAATTTAGTAGTGTAAGACAAGAGAGAAGGCAGCTAGTCATCACCACCCACCGCCAACTCTTGGGCTACTCTTTTACCAACGAATAGTGGGATTGACCGTCACATTATAACGTCCTCACGGCTGAAAGGGCGACTTCTTACAAGAAAGAAATACTAAAATAATATAATAAAGCATTATATTATATAATAATAATATAATATAAAATAATATAATATAATATTTCAAATTATTTTACCTTTTACCATATTTATTTTGGATGAAACGCCGCTTAGTTCTTACGCATGGCCAGGAGGTTAGAGCGCTCGAATCGTAAACTGAGGAGGTTCGTATCCTCGTCACATCAAACATATCTACTCATCCTTTCAGTCGTGGGTGTGTTACAATGTTACGGTTAATCCCAAATTTCGTTGGTAAAAGAGTAGCTCAAGAGTTGATGACTAGCTGCTTTCCCTCTAGTCTAACACTGCTAAATTAGGGACGGCTGGCACAGATATCCCTCGTGTAGCTTTGCGCGAAACTCAAAACAAACAAACAAAACAGCTTTTACACTGAAATTAGGTTTCACTGATGTAATAGATACTCAAACAAGGCCCGCATGGCCAGGTGGTTAAGGCGCTCGACTCATAATTTGAGGATTACGGGTTCGAATCCCCGTCACACCAATCATGCTCGCCCTTTCAGCCGTGGGGGCGTTATAAGTGAGGGTCAATTCCACTATTCGTTGGTAAAAGAGTAGCCCAAGTGTTGGCGGTGGGTGGTGATGACTAGCTGCCTTCCCTCTAGTCTTACACTGCTAAATTAGGGACGGCTAGCACAGATAGCCCTCGTGTAGCTTTGTGCAAAATTAAAAAAATAATAATCAAAATATAATTATTTAACACGTTTCTGTTTTACCTGCTGTATTTACTACTCACGAGTCGTTATAAATAATTAATTAATTGATGAAGCTTTGTAGAATGGGCGGCAGTTGAAACGTTGTTCTCTGTATACTTGTGTCTCCACAACAGGCAGTTGCCTACACTCTACAAAGTTTCGTCATGAATACTCTGCCTTAAGATTCTATCAATGATTAATTAATTGTTTTAAAACTGGTTTTAATTAAAAATGAAATCATGCAGTGACAAATAAGACATAACTTTTGTATCTGTAAAGTTCCACACTTCAGAAACTTTGAGAAAGTTTAATACATTGCTTCCTTGTAATAAAGCACGAATAGAAAATATTTGAAGTTATTTAAATATCTTTCAGTAATCAAAGAGCAGACTGAAACTCCAGTTCTAGACCAATCTTTGTTTATCGAAATAGGACCAATCAAACCATTAAATATAAAGTAACGTTGGGAACAAACCACATTAAGAGGAGTTTTTTGTTAAATATTTATAGCACAGCAATGATTTAACTATGAACATGAAACCTTTACAGTAAATTTATACTTAAAAAGAAAATGTCATGTGTTTTCTGTTAAACCTAACTACCTATTTTAAACAGAGAAAAATTAGACCAGTGAAAGTAGCAACAGAATACAAAACTTCCTTTACAAGAAAAAGAACTGCTTAACAAAAGCAACACAAAACAATATTTATGAAGATATGTTTGACTATGAATTTTTTCTCATTTATTTAATTAGCATGCTTCGAAAGCCTTCAAATGGCTTTAGGTTATCAACGTACACAATAGAGGTAACAATAATTATATATTTGTTATACTTATCTTTTTGCCTCAAATAAACAAAAATACAAAGTAAAAACAGATATGTTGTAGACACTAGTTAAAGTTGTCTTTTGGTTTGTTTTGAATTAATCACAAAGCTACATAATGGGCTATCTGTGCTCTGCTCTCAACAGGTATCGAAACCCGGTTTTTAGCGTTGTAAGTCCGCGGACATACTGCTGCGCTTCTGGAGGACCATAATGCTTGCATTATGTAAGAACAAAAGAAACATGAATTTAAGAAAATGTTTCTCTCAGATTATGTCGATGTCTTTATAGTACAAGTAATAATAGTAATAAAGCTAGAAAAACATCAAATGAGGAGTTTATAGTAGATTAATAATAAATTATTAACCATAGAAACACCTGCAATGATTGTAGATAATAATAAATAAATAAATAAATAATATTCAGCAATGGAATAAATATCTATCATGTAATATACAGTTCAATTTTATTTTTGTTGCTATCATTTAGAAAGATATTCTTGTTTGTTTGTTTTGAATTAAGCACAAAGCTACACAATGGTCTATCTGTGCTCTGCCCATTACGGGTATCGAAACCCGGTTTTTAGTGTGTATGTCCGCAGACATACCACTGTTCCACTGGGGGGCAGATTTTTTGTTAAAACTATGCTATAAGCGTTAATATTAAAACTTATATCATGTTCGTTTGTTTTTGTGTTTGTTTTTGAATTTCTTGCAAAGCTACACGAGTGCTATCTGCGCTAACTGTCCCTAATTTAGTAATGGGAAGGCAGCTAGTCATCACTACCCACCGCCAACTCTTGGGCTGCTCTTTTATCAACGAATAGTGGGATTAACCGTCATTTGATAACGTTCCCACGGCTAAAAGGGCGAGCACGTTTGGTGTGACGGGGATTCGAACCCGCGCCCCTCGAATTACGAGTTGAGTTCCTTAACCGTGTTCTTATTCTAAAATGTATTATAAGTGAACACTTCGAATGAAAATGTGAAACGTTACAAAACTTTACTTTTGAGATTATATGTTGGAAAATGCAGAAGAATATATCAGTTATCGACATCCATGTTTATAAATAGTGATATGTCCATATTTTGTTTGAATTAAAGTGTCATTATGAATATTATATCTCTTGAAACGTCAGTATTGTTTTAGTTACGGTACCATAACGATTAGACAGATTTTATAAGCCTCATGCCATACTAACATATCTAATTATAACTTGAAATGTCTAATGTTGATATATATGTTTGTTTGTTTTTTCATTTTCGCACAAAGCTACTCGAGGGCTATCTGCGCTAGCCGTCCCTACTTTAGTAGTGTAAGACTAGAGGGAATGCTGCTAGTCATCACCACCCACCACCAAGTCTTGGACTATTCTTTTACCAACGAATAGTGGGATTGACCGTCACATTATAATGTCCCCACGGCTGAAAGGGCGAGCATGTTTAGCGCGATGGAGATAAACGCCTTAACACGCTTGGCCATGCCGGGCCCTGATATATATGTATGTACATTTATGGTTATTGTAACAAATATTAGAACACGACAAAGCTTTCCACGAAATTTAAATTATCTTATAAAACTTCAAGTGCGGAATACAAGCATTGAAGTCCCTCATTTGTCCAAGAAAACATGTAATTTTACTTACATTAACATTAATGAAGTAGACAATTAGACATTAAAGATTCATTGAAATAAAATAGTTTCCTTTTCGTTTCGTTGCAATAGCTTATTTATTATAAAGCATTCTGCAATGCTTCCCATTTTGCTGGCTCTCATCCAGGAGGCCAGGGTTCGATTCCCGGCACAGGAATTGACATTTGGCCCGGCATGGTCAGGTGGTAAAGGCACTCGACTCTTAATCTTAGGATCGAGTGGTTCGAATCCCCGTCATACCAAACATGCTCGTCCTTTCAGCCGTGGGAGTGTTATAATGTGACGGTCAGTCCCACTATTCTTTGGTAAAAGAGTAGCCCAAAGGTTGGCGGTAGGTGGTGATTTCTAGCTGCCTCTCTCTAGTCTTACGCTTCAAAATTAGGGACGGCTAGCGCAGATAGCCCTCGTGTAGTTTTGTGCAAAATTCAAAACAAACCTGTGTTCCAGTCAAGAAATAGAAGATTCCCTAACATAATTATTTGTACATAAATCCCACTTTCAGCTAATTAAACTACCTGGCTTATTGGCAGTGCCCAAATAGCTCTCCACCTATATTGAATAAAGGTGCTTCTAGGGTGAAAATTACACTTCGAGGTAGAATCCAAAAACTAAATTCAGGAAAGAAATTGTAACTGAACGAGGTTGAAAGTGAATAGATGTTAAAATACTGAATGTGATTGGTCAATATTTTCTTAAGGGGTCGTTACGATATAATATTAACCGTCGGTTACTGGCAATTTTCATAAGATTTGTTGATGTGCTAGTATAAAGGATCAAATGTCGTTTAGTAGGTGTCATCATATAAATAAGCTAAGATATTTTAGTGTAGAATGTTATAAAACATAATTTTAACATTAGTTCAGAATATCTACAATCTAAATTTGTTCATTTTTCTACATATTTTGTAACTAAGAAATTAACGGGGATATTGAGGAATTCATTTTTCATTGACATGTAATGATGATATTAATATATTTATTTTATATCCATTGCACTTGTATAATTATTCACAGACTTGACAGAGCTTTCATTATTACGGGCGTATACAAGCAATAATAATAAACCGAATGTACTTTTCCACATATAAATGACCATTTCAGCAGTAAGTCGTATTTAGTTTACTTTTTATATCGTTCTTAAGTTTACTTCAGAAGAATAAACTTGTATTTTAAGAAAGTAATATTCATGATCCACTTTGTTATCCTAAAGTTTGGTTTGGTTTGTTTTGAATTTCGCGTAAAGCAACACGAGAGCTATCTGCGCTAGCCGACCCTAATTTAGCACTGTAGGACTAGAGTAAAGGCAGCTAGTCATCACCACCCACCGCTAACCCTTGTGGCCACTCTTTTACCAACGATTTGTTTGTTGTATTTTGAAAAGCTCCACGAGGGCTATCTGCGCTAGCCGTCCCTAATTTTGCAGTGTAAGAGTAGGGGGAAGGCATCTAGTCATCACCACCCACCGCCAACTCTTGGGCTACTCTTTTACAAACGAATAGTGGATTGATCGTCACATTATAATGCCCCCATGGTTGAAATGTAGAGCATGTTTGGTGTGACGGGGATTCTAACCCACGTCCCTCAAATTACGACTTGAGTAATAGAAAAACTATTACATATTAGTTATGTATTCAAACAAGCTTATGTCATATCATGACTGTTTAATTCATAAATATATTGCAAATATATTCACACACACACACCCCACACATAAAATATTTGTATTATTATAATACAAACACTCCTTTCCTGCTGTTATTTTCAGAAGGGTAGAATGTCCTCAAAGATTCCAGTCAATGTACTAAAAGGTTAAAGGTCACAATCTGTGCATGCACAGAAATAATAAATTGAAGCAAAAGTACACTACATGGCCAAAAATCTGTGGACACCCGACCATCACACCCATATGTGCTCGTTGAACATCTCATTCCTAAACCATGGGCGTTTATTATAGAGTTGGTCACTCCTATGCTGCTATAATAGTCTTCACTCTTCTAGGAAGGCTTTTTTCCACTTCACAATAAAAGCACTTATAGTTGATCAGGTCAGGTCTAGTGGGACGAGCTGACTTGTTGGAACAGTATCATTTTGTGAAAGTTGAAAGTCACCAGGATCATCAGAACGACCCACTCTCTTGTTAGTCAATGTCTATGGAGATTGTATGGCTGTGTGCTTGATTTTATGAAGCTGTTAGCAATGGGCGTGACTGAAATACCCGAGCCCACTAATTAGAAGGGTTTCCCACATACTTTTGGCTACGTAGTGTATATTTTTAAGGGAAGAAATATTATGTGGTAATATTTATACATAATTTAGGGGTAAGTAATGTCGTTGACGTTCACTCCTTTTCATCAAATCAAAGGACGACTACCGAATATTTGCAGTAATATTTTTGAAAACTGATATATAAGTTAAATATATATAGTGTTTCCTAGTTAGGTTATTATGTGGCATACATTGATATGCATTAAACACAAGAATATGTATGTTAAATGTTTTATGTATATCTTTGTATGGAGGGTCATAATTTTATTGACACGGATGTGGAATGTTTAACTTCAAACTTTCACCACAATCCCTTCACATATATGTAAATAACACTATAAATTGTTATTCAAACAGTAAATACAATGGAACAAACTGTAATTATTATAGAATATTATACCTTTCTTCTATAAGTTCTCCACTCCCAGTGGTTCAGTAGTTTCAAAAATTGAGCTTCGATACCAGTAGTGAGCACATCACAATTAGCCAATTTTCTAGCTTCGTGTTTAACAAAAAATTGAACTTTTATATATCAAAGCAATATCTGCAGTTGTTAATGCAACTAATCAGAGAATGCCACGTCAGCAAGATTCCTACAAAATTTTGTACAAATGGTCTTACTACTTCTACAAGTAATTTGATAATGCATTATTGATTTCCAGAGCAGACATGACAGACTGGTTACTCCTTGAAACAGATTGAGGCGGTATTTCGCACTTCTCTGGCAGCTGTATGTAAACTTTGAAGAGGGCTACGTGAAACAGAAGCGATCGAGGTTGAAAGCTCAAAGTCTTCAGACGTGGTCAGGAGAAAGCACGAGTTTACTTTTTATGTGACACCTCCCCCCCCAGTGGCTCAGCGGCATGTCTGCGGACGTATAACGCTAAAAACCGGGTTTCGATACCCGTGGTAGGCAGAGCACAGATAGCCCATCGAGTAGCTTTGTGCTAAATTCAAAACAGCAACAACAACTTTATGTGATAACTAACAGACTTGATAATCAGTGTGAAAATATACGTGTCAATATTACCTATAGAAAAGTAAATTAAGGAAAAGCACAAAGTGGCTTTAATAGGATATGTAGCTCTTAAAACATCAATTCTTATGAGAGATGATCAAACAAAAAGGCTGAAATCAGCTTTGAAACGATCAATGATCAAACCTGAAGATGTTTTTGATTGATCTAAAAGCATAGCTACGTACCATATCTATAGGATATAT
Organism: Tachypleus tridentatus; assembly: GCF_004210375.1. Lineage (NCBI taxonomy): Eukaryota > Metazoa > Arthropoda > Merostomata > Xiphosura > Limulidae > Tachypleus > Tachypleus tridentatus. Next base: position 119,291,076 of record NC_134825.1, read on the forward strand.
CCGCAAATGTAACTGAGGTTGCATCTACGATGTAACCTACATTAGTTCTTCAGACTTAGTAGAGATTATGTTTCTCCATCGAAAAGGTCACCAAAAGGTCAAATGTATTTTATTACTTGTCACTGAAGTAAGGAGTGTACTACTTTAAATTGTTGTTTTGTTGTTTTGAATTAAGCACAAAGCTGCACAATGGGCTATCTGTGCTTTACTCACCACGGGTATCGAAACCTGGTTTATAGCGTTGTAAGTCCGCAGATATATCGCTGAGCCTCAGGGAGGGGCAAAACATGATATACGGGGGATAATTAAACTTGCCTCACTTGAAGTTTGTGTGTCATTTACCATAAAACAACAAACCTATAAATTCAGCTTAATAAAACCTAATCATTGCCATACAAACATATAATTTAAAATAAAATACAAAAAAACGTAAACTAAAAATAAGGTATTCTAAATAAAATTTCAATTATGTTTGTTTTTCTTAATTACGCACAAAGCTACACGAGGGCTATCTGCGCTCACCGTTTCTAGTTCAGCAGTGTAAGACAAGATAGAGGAAAGGCAGCTAGTCATTACTACCCACCGTTAACTCTTGGGCTGCTTTTTTACCAATAAATAATAGGATTGACCGTTACTTTATAACGCCCCCACGTTTGAAAGGGCGAGCATGTTTGGTGTAACGGGGATTCGAAACCGCGATCCTCGGATTACGAGTCGAGTGTCTTAACCGGCTGGCCATGTCGGGCATCTTAATTATGGTTTGTTAAAGTAAGTACACTTAAACATTCACGTACATTATTTGTTGTGAGTTATCAGAGGTATGTTTAACATTGTGAGTTACTAGAGGTATCTTTTACATTGTGAGTTATTAGAGGTATGTTTTACATTGTGAGTTACAAGAGGTATCTTTTACATTGTGAGTTACTAGACGTATGTTTTACATTGTGAGGACAAAACAGTAACGACCCGGCATGGCCAAGTGTGCTAAGGCGTGCGACTCGCAATCTGAGGTTCGCGGGTTTGAATCCCCGTCACACCAAACATGCCTATCCTGTTAGCCGTGGGAGCGTTATAATGTTACGGTTAATCCCACTATTCGTTGGTAAAATAGTAGCCCAAGAGTTGGCGGTGGGTGGTGATGACTACCTTCTTCCCTCTAGTCTTACACTGCTAAATTAGGGACGGCTAACGCAGCTAGCCCACGAGTAACTTTGCGCGAAATTCAAAACAAACAAACAGACAATAAACGTGAAACTAAATTATTACAAAAATATATAAAAGAAAAACTCCAACATTACACAACTTTCATGTGAAACGTTTGAAACATTATTGTTCTGTTATGATATTTAGATGCAAAATCTAAATTTTGTGTTTATGAATCATAGAGCAAAGGTTTAGTTTTCGAATTGTAAAATAACAAATTGTTCACACAAAAAAAAATTCCCAAAGGGTTTATGGATTTATTCATTCGGATATGGTGGTATTTAGTGTAGATAATTGACTATTTTTATATATTTGACTTAATTAAGTTTCGTGTTTATTGGCAACAAAGTCGTTATGAGACATCTAATATGAGTCATATTTGTAAGGTTAATTAGATTCGCCTGCTCTTTCCTTTGTGAATTCCCGAGAAAAACGTGTTTAATTTATAATACGTTACGAAATAGGTTGGGTACAGTATTAAATAATTGAAAGTAATTTGTGATGATGAGAAACCCACGTGAAGTAAAAATGAATTCTCGAGACGGCTGGTGTGAATGTACAGATTTTAAATGAAGTACAGAAAAACGTTTCGACCTTCTGGTCTCAACTTCAGGTTCATGAATGTGGTCTGCAAAATCTCTTTGCTAACCTGGAGATGACCTAAGAAGGTCGAAACTTCGTTCTGTACGTTGCTTTATTCAAAATTTCAATATTCATACTAGTCGTCTTAATAATACAAATAATTAAAAACTTTTTAAAATTATTTGAAAATGCTTACTTCTTTCGACATTATTTAAATTTACAACCTTGCAACTATTATAGAAATAAGAGAGTTCATTGTTCTAACACAATTTAAAATTAGTTATGTAAGCCTTATACTCATAAACATATTAGAATGATTTGGAAAACTGCTAACACTAGAACCATCCACTGGTATGATTTCAACAAAATCAATAAATATTTTCTATATTAAATTTTGAAATAAGTACATTAATGTTTCAATTCGCTTTCGCAACATGCCCTCCAGTGGCACAGCGGCATGTCTGCGGACTTACAACACTAAAATCCGAGTTTCAATACCTGTAGTGGGCAGAACACAGATAGCTTGTTATGTGTCTGTAAATGAAAAAAGAATTTATGAAAGAAGCTGACAAGGGTCAATATGTTTGTAGTTGCAGCTCATAAATATATGAGGAACGTGAATAATGCTGTTTTAAGTTACTCAGCGCATTTCATATTATAGATTTGCATTTTTAAGCCTCGTGTTCTCTTACAAGATTAATAATAGAGTTTTTGAAAAGAAAATAATGTGTTTCGTGTAAATTTTCAATTAAAATTTTTTAGCATGACTGGTATGTTAAACATATTAAAAATTTCTAGCATGACTGGTATGTTAAACATATTAAAAATCTTTAGCATGACTGGTATGTTAAACATATTAAAAATCTTTAGCATGACTGGTATGTTAAACATATTTAAAATCTTTAGCATGACTGGTATGTTAAACATATTAAAAATCTTTAGCATGACTGGTATGTTAAACATTAAAAATCTTTAGCACGACTGGTATGTTAAACATATTAAAAATCTTTAGCATGACTGGTATGTTAAACATATTAAAATCTTTAGCATGACTGGTGTGTTAAACATATTAAAAATCTTTAGCATGATTGGTATGTTAAACATATTAAAAGTCTTCAGCATGACTGGTATGTTAAACATATTAAAATCTTTAGCATGACTGGTATGTTAAACATATTAAAATCTTTAGCATGACTGGTATGTTAAACATATTAAAAATCTTTAGCATGATTGGTATGTTAAACATATTAAAAATCTTCAGCATGACTGGTATGTTAAACATATTAAAATCTTTAGCATGACTGGTATGTTAAACATATTAAAAATCTTTAGCATGACTGGTATGTTAAACATATTAAAAATCTTTAGCATGACTGGTATGTTAAACATATTTAAAATATTTAGCATGACTGATATGTTAAACATATTAAAAATCTTTAGCATGACTGGTATGTTAAACATTAAAAATCTTTAGCATGACTGGTATGTTAAACATTTAAAATCTTTAGCATGACTGGTATGTTAAACATACTGGTATGTTGAACATATTAAAATCTTTAGCACGACTGGTATGTTAAACATATTAAAAATCTTTAGCATGACTGGTATGTTGAACATATTAAAATCTTTAGCATGACTGGTATGTTAAACATATTAAAAATCTTCAGCATGACTGGTATGTTAAACATATTAAAAATCTTCAGCATGACTGGTATGTTAAACATATTAAAATCTTTAGCATGACTGGTATGTTAAACATATTAAAAATCTTTAGCATGACTGGTATGTTAAACATTAAAAATCTTTAGCATGACTGATATGTTAAACATATTAAAAATCTTTAGCATGACTGCTATGTTAAACATTAAAAATCTTTAACATGACTGTATTTTAAACATATTAAAAATCTTTAGCATGACTGGTATGTTAAAAATATCACTTGTCTCATTAATTTTTTATCAATATTCTATTTCTACACATTTTAGGTACGCTTTAGAACTTTCATTTATGCTGTGCTGCAGTGTAATTTAATACGGTAAAAGCTATCCATAACTAATAGAAACCGTCTTCTGAAAGATTAGAAAATTATATAAACGATTTTTATTTAAAATTTCGTGCAAAGTTACATGACTTTTATTTGCTCTAGCAGTCCCTAACTTAGCAGTGTAAGATTAGAGGGAAGGCAGCTGGTCACCACCACCTACCGCCAACTCTTGGGCTACTCACATACCAACAAATAATGGGATTGACAGTCACATTATACCATCCCTGTAACTGAGAGGGCGAGCATGTTTGGTGCGACACGGTTTCGAACCCGCAACCTTCGGATTAGTAAAGTTCCCTTCCATCAATGTTAAGAAGTGTCTTATTATACTAATAAACCTAGCATAATAAATTATATTTGGATGGATGGCGTAAAATTTAGTTTTATGAAGAGCGGTAAAAAACTTGTTTACAACAGTTAAGACGTTAATATTTAGGGTTTCACGCTGTAAATTAGATTTCAAAACAGTTCTTAGATTTTAGTCCCACGCACTAAACATTTCATTGATGTTGATTTCCATATCTGAGTATTTCTCTCCTGGATCAATTTCAATAATTTAATCTAATGCCATTTGATCTATAAATCATCGACCGGCTCAGCATCGCAACGTGGTTAGTGCGTTAGACTCGTAATGGGAGTGTCGCGGGTACGAATCCCCGTCACACCAAACATGCTCGCCCTTTCAGCCGTGGGGGCGTTATAATCTGATGGCAAATCCCGCTATTAGTGGGTAAAAGAGTAGACCAGGAGTTGGCGATGGGTGGTGATGACTAGCTGCCTTCAGCTCTAGTCTTACACTGCTAAATTAGGGATAACTAGCGCAGGTTGCCCGCGTTTAGCTTTAAGCGAAATAAAAAATATTAGATAGCTAATTTTAAATTGTGTTAGAACAACGAACTCTCTTATTTCTATAATATTTGCAAGGTTGTAATTTTAAATAATGTCGAAAGAAGTAAGGATTTTCAAATAATTTTAAAAAGTTTTTAATTATTTGTATTATTAAGACGACTGATATGAATATTGAAATTTTGAATAAAGCAACGTACAGAACAAAGTTTCGACCTTATTAGGTCATCTCCAGGTTAACAAAGAGATTTTACAGACCACATTCATTAACCTGAAGATGAGACCAGATGGTCGAAACGTTGTTCTGTTCTTTATTTAAAATCTGTACATTCATACCAGTCGTCTCGAGAATTCATTTTTACTTCACGTGGGTTTCTCATCATCACAAATTACTTTCAATTATTTAATACTGTACCCAACCTATTTCGTAACGTATTATAAATTAAACACGTTTTTCTCGGGAATTCACAAAGGAAAGAGCAGGCGAATCTAATTAACCTTACAAATATGACTCATATTAGATGTCTTATGACGACTTTGTTGCCAATAAACACGAAACTTAATTAAGTCATATGTATAAAAAATAGTCATTTATTTACACTAAATACCACCATATCCGAAAGAATAAATCCATAAGGTCTCTGTAGCATGTTTTTCAAGAATTGTTGTTGCTGTTGTTTTGAATGAGCACAAAGCTACACAATGGGCTATCTGTGTTCTGCCCACCATGGGTATCGAAACCCGGTTTTTAGCCTTGTGAGTCCGGAGACATACCGCTGAGCCACTGAGGGGTTGTTGTTGTTGTTTTGAATTAAGCACAAAGCTACACAATGTGCTATCTGTGTTCTGCCCACCACGGGTATCGAAACCCGGTTTTTAGCGTTGTAAGTCCTCAGACATACCGCTGAGCTACACGGGGGGGGGCGTTTTTCAAGAAGATGAGCATAACGTAGTTATTGTCATTGGCATATGCTAAAGTCTGTTAGTTGTGATATAACAGAACAAGTGACAGGAATTTATTGGAAAGTAAAATAAAAAGAGGCCCGACATGGCCAGGTGGTTAAGGCACTCGACTCGTAATCTGAGGGTCTCGGGTCCGAATCCTCGTCACACCAAACTTCCTTGCCCTTTCAGCCGTGGGGGTGTTAAACGTGACGGCCACCCCATAAAATACTTTAAAAGTTTAACCAAAAGGTATCGAAAAAATGGAAAAGGTGCTGGGGTTTACTGAATCGAGATATAACCCTACCAAGTATTAAATAAAGTTGCCAGGAAATAAACGAAAGTGATTGGAAGAATGAAAAAGGAAAAAAAGATATGATAGTGGTAGAACATGCGAAACTCATATTTCCCTTACTGTGTTTGTGATGGCTTACTTTAGATGGATGGCATATTCTCTGAAATGTATTCATATCTAAATGTCCAAGAAGATTAAAATATCTCAAATTATTTCTGGTAGCATGAGTCCCTCTGTGGTTCATTGATAATTCTGTGGGCTTGTAACGCTAAAAATTGTGTTTCGATACCCTTGGAGGCTCGGCAAAGATAGCTCATTGTGTAGCTTTGACAAATATAGACAGGGATCGTTAAAACATTTGGAACAACGAGCAAGATAACACGGTGATCTCTCTCACGTAGCACGCACACAGCTATGTCTGATTTAAAATAAATATACCCATGCCAGGGAATAGCTCATTTAGATCTTATCTGAGTAGATTTAGAACGTTAGATCACAACCTTCCAATCATCAACATCTGGCCTAACATCTGAACCAGCAACGAAAACATATATATAGATCTTATATATAGAACTATAGATCTTTTGGAAAGTAATTTATAGCACCCTTAGCAACAGTGACGTTACCATGGGCGGTGTTTGGTGTCACAAAAACATTAGAAAATTTGCCATCAGAACCACCCGTGATTATATATCTGGATACATCTTGAATAACGTTTTCAATTGTCTAAAACGTTTTTGTCTTTATTTGTACAACTGTCATCCAGATAATTGTAAGATATTTACTCATCAGACAAATACCTATTTGACGTCATCAGGCACGCATAACAATAAATCTTTGAACAGCAAAATCCGCATTATTCAACAAGAATGTAAATGTTTCTCATATTCACGTGCTTTGACAGCTACATAAACCACGTTCCAACAATGAATGTTAAATGGACAATAAATGAACGCCAATAAGACAATATTTTATTTACAATAGAGTTTACAACCTTATTTACTCTGTTCCCTCAAACTCTTCAAATCAGTGCCTTAGATTCCGTACGTTAACGAATATTCCAAGAATATCCACTAGAGATGAAATATACAACTCATACCAACTCACACTGGTAATAGTGTCAACTGTTCAGATGGGTTTGACCCGTCAAAGACAGTAAACTTAAATACAGAATCAAAAAGGGACAAGATTCTGTGAGGTAACCGTTGGCTTAAAAGGAAAAATAAATATTGTTTACCACATTTCTACATTTGATCACATGTCACTAGCTTCATACAGAACACCCATGAGAACACTTACCAAAATTACACGTATATTCCTTCACTACTGCCCCCACTCGTACAGCGGTAAATCTACGGATTTACATCGCTAAAATCAGGGGTTCGATTTCCCTTGGTGGGCTCAATAGATAGCTCTAAGTGGCTTTGTTACAAGAAAAACCCGCAAAAACACATTCCATTACTACGGACGTGTTTTCAGCTAAATAAGGTAGGAAAAGATTACCAGCTAGCTACCTTCAGTCTACGATTATTATTTTGTTTTGTTTTATTTTCATGGCATGAGATTATAATTTTTCATCAAATTTGTACACCGATATATTAACTAAAAATTAAAACATGTTAGGCCATTTGTTATCTGGTATGAAATATATAAAAATTAAAACATTTTAGGCCATATCGTTATCTGGTATGAAATATATAAAAATTAAAATATGTTAGGCCATATCGTTATCTGGTATGAAATATATAAAAATTAAAACATGTTAAGCCATATCGTTATCTGGTATGAAATATATAAATAATCAAAAACATAAAATTGGTGACATAATTTGAAAGATAAACATTACAGTTTAGGTTTTCGTCTGTTAACGCACCAACAATTCAACTACACGGTTAAACGTTCGGAAGTTGTTTTGGCATATTATAAAATAACGAGGTAATAATTATAAAATGGACGAAACATTACGCACACACGTTATTCACAATGAGTATTAAATATTTTATAATTTATAGTTGTGCAATATGCATGGCCCGTCATGGCTAGGTGGTTAAGGCACTGGTCTCGTAATTTGAGGGTCGCAGGTTTTAATCTCCGTCACATCAAACATGCTCGCCCGTTCAGCCGGGGGGCGTTATAATGTTTCGGTCAATCCCAAGAGTTGGCGGTGAGTCGAAATGACTAGCTGCCTTCCCTCTAGCCTTACACTACTAAATTGTGGACGGCTGGTGCAAGTGGCTCTCGTGTAACTTTGCACGAAATTCATAAGCAAACAAACTTCTTATTATTAAGGTAAATGAAGTTTAAAGTCCCGCCCGGCATGACCAGGTGGGTTAAGGCGTTCAAATCGTAATCCGAGGGTCGCGTGTTCGAATCCCCGTCACACCAAATATGCTCGCGTTATAATGTGACGCTCAATCCCACTATTCGTTGGTAAAAGAGTAGCCCAACAGTTGGTGGTGTGTGGTGATAACTAGTTGCCTTCCTTCTAGTCATACACTAATAAATTAGGGACAGTTAACGCAGATAGCCCTCGTGAAGCTTTGCGCGAAATTAAAATAAGAAACAAGCCAGTGATCTGTACGTATATAAAATTAAAAAGGAACGCAAAGCTAATATAACCACACAGTAACTTATTGAGGTTTAAACAGTTCGAATTAGCACTATTTATAAACTTGAATATTAAAATATATTTGCGTGTGGCGAACTTTACGTCTTACTGCCTTGTTTAAAAACATAAGTATGAGAAACATTTGTGATTATTACTGCATAACTTTTCACGTTCTTTCCTTGTCTGTTCTGCAGTGTACTGGTGTTGAAATGTTTGAATGCATACCACAATTGTTTTTATTTGATCCTGCTAAGCTGTCCAGTTTAGAGTGTTTATTTAATATTATTTTACCTCATATTTCTACGGCAAAGCACGGACCATTATCTTGTACGCCGGACTGTGGAACTGAGTTCTTGTGAATTACGTTCGGTTACTATAATATGTATTTCGCAATTAATTGTTTTAAAGCTGCGAGTACACACCTTAAATTGAGGTTAAAATCGTACCTTACTGTCTGTAACGAGTACCCTAGGAGTTGACTATGAGGTGATTTTGACTGAGCCCTTTCTTTCTAGTCTGTTACTTGCAAATTAGAAACGTTAGCTCAATTAACTTTCGTGTTTCTTTGCCCCAAATCCAATAAACAAATATTATCTTTCGTTACCTTCGCTACAGGAAATGTTTGTTTAGTAGAAGTTGGTTTCTTTGTTTCTTCTCAATGATGTGTTAAATAAAGTACACGCTTTAGTAATTATAAGATATAAATTCACGCATACGTTGAACAGTGCTGAAGTGTTTAGACGTCGACAAAAGCCTTTACTTCAAACATTTATCTGAGCTATTCTAAACGATACTTATATCACGTGCTGTTCAAACTAATCGAATAAAAAATAAAAATAAAATATAATTAGTCTACAGGTCACTAATGAGGTCACGACAAAAATCCTGGTTGATGGATCTTAGGTCACACATAACATAAGGATTCAGAAATTAGAAACTCAACAGAAACAATGTAATTTACTTTTTGTTGTTGTTTTTTATTTCTTACCCTGACGTGTGGAGACATTAGAGAACCTGCAATCAGACGGAGCACGCTAGGCTGCACCGTGCACTTGCTCACACACGGAGTATTCTGAACACGTATAACAGTAATTTTTTGGGAGGAAGGCTGATGCATTTTTCGAATAAGCCTTTCCTTTCTTAAGATCTTAGCTGGTGTATTAGGTCCGTGATGCAGAAAACATGTTTTACACTCAGATAATACTAGTTGTTTGTGTGAAAACCGACGTAGTTGATGGAAAGCTCTTATTAAAATACCAAGTCTGAAGACAGAACTAGGGGTTCAAATCCGTTAAGTGTTTACGTTACATGGATAATAATGTTAAAAAATATTAGCGTATTTTGAAATGTTTTATCAAATGGTTTTATTTTATTAGGCTTATTTTTCTTCGAGTAACATCTGTTACTTGAAGCTGTTAAAATGTATTTTGTAAAGGGTAATAATGCATCATATTGGTGTTTTTCTATAGTAAAAAATAAAATATATTTGTTTATATATGTGTATAATTCCTATTTGCACAGTTGAAAGCGACTAGCGAGCCTAGAATTTAAACACAGCCAAATTCGTTATTGTTATTATTGTTTGTTTTTGAATTCACGCAAAGCTACACGAGGGCTATCTGCGTTAGCCATCCCTAATTTAGCAGTGTAAGACTAGAGAGAAGGCAGCTAGTCATCACTACTTACCAAGGAATAGTGGGATTGATCGTAATATTATAACTCCACCACGGCTGAAAGGGAGAGCATGTATGGTGCGACGGGTGTTCGAACCCACGACCCTCAGATTACAAATCGAACGCCTTAACCAACCTGGTCATGCCGGGCCTCGTTATAATTTGTTTGTTAAATTAGCTTCATATAATTAGATACGAAAAACAAAATTATTTATATATGAATTTGATTGATACTTATCGAAATAATATATTGATCGATAACATAAATCATACATATTTATATCAATATGTAGTATGTATTTATATCAATATGTAGTATGCATACGAATTTGAATCCACAAAAAATATTCATGTTCTTTACATCATACAATTTATTGTTTTAGGGAACTTAATTACGGTATTTGTTTCTCTACAGATATGTAACTTAATTACGGTATTTGTTTCTCTACAGATATGTAACTTAATTACGGTATTTGTTTCTCTACAGATATGTAACTTAATTACGGTATTTGTTTCTTTACAGATATGTAACTTAATTACGGTATTTGTTTCTCTACGGTAACTTTTACGGTATTTGTTTCTCTACAGATATGTAACTTAATTACGGTATTTGTTTCTTTACAGATATGTAACTTAATTACGGTATTTGTTTCTCTACAGATATGTAACTTAATTACGGTATTTGTTTCTCTACAGATATGTAACTTAATTACAGATATGTAACTTAATTACGGTATTTGTTTCTCTACAGATATGTAACTTAATTACGGTATTAACTTAATTACGGTTTCTCTACAGATATGTAACTTAATTACGGTATTTGTTTCTCTACAGATATGTAACTTAATTACGGTATTTGTTTCTCAGATATGTAACTTAATTACGGTATTTGTTTCTCTATATGTAACTTAATTACGGTATTTGTTTCTCTACAGATATGTAACTTAATTACGGTATTTGTTTCTCTACAGATATGTAACTTAATTACGGTATTTGTTTCTACAGATATGTAACTTAATTACGGTATTTGTTTCTCTACAGATATGTAACTTAATTACGGTATTTGTTTCTCTACAGATATGTAACTTAATTACGGTATTTGTTTCTCTACAGATATGTAACTTAATTACGGTATTTGTTTCTCTACAGATATGTAACTTAATTACGGTATTTGTTTCTCTACAGATATGTAACTTACGGTATTACGATATGTATTTACGGTATTTGTTTCTCTAGATATGTAACTTAATTACGGTATTTGTTTCTTTACAGATATGTAACTTAATTACGGTATTTGTTTCTTTACAGATATGTAACTTAATTACGGTATTTGTTTCTCTACAGATATGTAACTTAATTACGGTATTTGTTTCTCTACAGATATGTAACTTAATTACGGTATTTGTTTCTCTACAGATATGTAACTTAATTACGGTATTTGTTTCTCTACAGATATGTAACTTAATTACGGTATTTGTTTCTCTACAGATATGTAACTTAATTACGGTATTTGTTTCTCTACAGATATGTAACTTAATTACGGTATTTGTTTCTCTACAGATATGTAACTTAATTACGGTATTTGTTTCTTTACAGATATGTAACTTAATTACGGTATTTGTTTCTTTACAGATATGTAACTTAATTACGGTATTTGTTTCTCTACAGATATGTAACTTAATTACGGTATTTGTTTCTCTACAGATATGTAACTTAATTACGGTATTTGTTTCTCTACAGATATGTAACTTAATTACGGTATTTGTTTCTACAGATACTTAATTACGGTATTTGTTTCTCTACAGATATGTAAAATTACATAAAGTAAGAAGGAACTGGCTTCTAACCAGTCGCGCTTAAAACTTAATATTTTATATTTATTTGTAAATTATGATAACATCTGTTTAATTATTCTAGAAGGAAAATGGGAAAACCAGTGATAAATCCTAGATCCGATGAAATATCACCTGTGAAGAATATACGAAGAGAAACGAAAAAAAAATAACTAGCTAAACACGTGTACATCTAATTAGATAGAACTATTATCTTTATAAGACCATCTGCACCACAGTCTGTAGCCTTCCCACACTATAAAACATGTTTCGATGCACGAGGTGGGCAGAACACAGATAGCCCATTGTATAGCTGTTAATTAACTGTAAACCACAATCTTCGTAATTGTGTGGTCCAAAAAATGAGTGTTTACACTTTTAGTGTCGTTTCTTGTTTATTTTTAAATTTCATTGGCGATTGGAGGAACTTTGTTAAGATAATAGTGTCTTAAATTAATTACGTGATAGTAGCGGCTGAATATGTTTCATCACAAGACTGTGTAACGTTGTTATCATTAATCGTAAGATTACAACGTTTAATAGAATATGGTTTGAGAGCAATTATAAATTACTACGTGGCAAACTTAATTACGGTGTGGAAGCTTTATAACAACATAAAACATACTTTACTGAACGCCTCAGTTGAATGTAAAACAGCACCGACTCCTACAAAGACTGAAACTTTCTAATTTAACCTTACACAGTTTCTAACCTTTTAACATGGTGTCTATGGTAAAAAATCTTTGTCTTAGATCAGGGTATATATATATATATATATATATATTTATCTAACTAACACTTTAGAATGCACTGTAAGAAAAACGATTATATAGGTTTCAGTACTAAAGGAATATATTAGTAATAATACACAGCACACAAACTTGTCACTAAATACATATGGCCATTACATAATGAATTTTATCGAACATTAGAAAACGTAAGTTTGGACATTGTTCTTCAAACTGGGTTCTCAGTTCAGGAGAAGATTAAATGACCAATAGACAGAAGATCATAAATATATTGTGATAACTGATATTTTAGAGTGTGTGTAGCGAAGTGAATTTGAGAATCCCTGAGCTAGGAAATAGAGTTTTGCTCAATATTTACTGTACAAACTTTACGTATCTCAATACACATGTTCTAAATGATTTATCAATATGGTCAAGTTTATTAGTGATATTATGACATCCAAACACTTTGTGTTCTAGAAATAGGTTACAGGATAGTGAAGCAACTCTTACAAAATAAATATATTGTCTGGAATATAATAAGTAAATAAAGATTAGTGGTGATGACATAACTGTATCCTATCAGTGCTGACGAGATATATATGATATTTGTCTTGAATTTATGGGGTGAATATTTATAGTTTCTCGAAACAATGTTCATAATTTGTTAGAAAAAGTTTTCGTTCATACAAAATAAATGTAAGTTTGATAACGATAAATAATTTTTAAATAAGGCTTAGTAAGGACAACATAGGATGTGGGTTCTTAATATATTAATAATGACTAAAATAAATGTGTTTCTTACATCTCATGAAACAAACATTGTACAAACAAGGAGAAAATAAATTAGCAATGTGTTAAATTCAACTTTAATGACAAACGTTCAGAAAATATAGAAGGACAACCAACCTAATAGGTAAAGAACAAACATGCTAATTGTTTGTTATTGTTTGAAAAGAAAGTATTTCAATGGTTACAGGCTTGGTATTGTTTAATCACGCGCTCAGATGTAGCTACACGTCACTTAATAACAATGAAAAATTAAAAACAAAATAACACGAGTTTGAATGACCCAGAAAAAAAAATATTTACAATTCTTTAATGTTGTTTCTTTTATATAACCTTAACTTCATAGGCCCGGCATGGCCAAGCGTGTTAAGGCGTGCGACTCGTAATCTGAGGGTCGCGGGTTCGCATCCCCATCGCGCCAAACATACTCGCCCTTTCACCCGTGGGGGCGTTATAATGTTACGGTCAATCCCACTATTCGTTGGTAAAATAATAGTCCAAGAGTTGGCGGTGGGTGGTGATGACTAGCTGCCTTCCCTCTAGTCTTACACTGCAAATTAGGAACGGCTAGCACAGTTAGCTCTCGAGTAGCTTTGTGCGAAATTCAAACAAACAAACAAATCTAATTTCATAGTTGAGCATGCAAACGACAGTTTTTGTTTTCTTTTGTTCAAACGAATGCTGAATTCCACTCGTGCCTAATAATGTTACAACTACTAGAAATGTTAGCATTCAGGAGAACCAGACGAGAACAAATTCCGAATTCTGATCACTTGATGTTGTTGTCGATGATGGCTAAACATTTGTTATAACAACGCCTGTCACGTAGTTGCCGCTTATATATGTTTATTTACAAATAGTTTATGTACTCCAGAAGCGCCATCTAAAAAACGGTCTTCGCAATTATACAAATATATATACACATAAATACTGACTTATGGCTACAGTGTTATATCTAACACACCTCTCCTGAAGATTACTCCTTTAAGAATTATTATGAGTTTGGGAAAGAATCAGAGAATAAAATTATTATTTAGTTCTATGTGTGTGTTATACATATATGGCACACCGAAATGAATGGTTAACAAAGAACGGAATAGCTTTGAACAAATCGTGAATAAGTGGATTAGTAGTTATAACTCCACAAATACAAGAAAGATTTATCCTCATAATTAACAAACCTGCAAATGTCATATAAGAAAAACAACAACTGTGTTTTAAAGTCAGAAATACATTTTTATATGCTAATACGGTAAGTCTACGGGCTTGCACTAAGTTTCAAGGTATGATTCCTCTTGGTGGACACAGCAAATTGCCCAATGTAGATTTGCTTTAAAACAATCAAGCCATATATTTACATGATTATCACAAAGTACAAAATCACAAAAAATACAGTTTCTTTGCTTCGAATTGATGACTTCCTATAAACCGGAAGAATTAATAATAAAATAATTATCTTACCGGAAATAATGACGTCACCTCCCCTTTTTTTTATCTTTCTCGTTCACCTTAACAAATGACTTCCCAGCATAATCAGGAATTGAAAATTCTCTCAGTTATGTTTGTTGGTGAATCAGGAAAACGGGGTGTTATTTGATCCAAAATAAAGTGTTCTCAAGGACTACTACATGTTTGGAAATTGAAACCAGAAACCAGACTGGGGAAACAAAATTGAACGTTATCAGAAAGGGTTGGATAGAGTAAAGGATAAGCGACAATAATAATCAGATGATATAATTCTACTTATATCGTTTGAAACAGCAACTAAGGTATTACTTTCTATTTCGGTGATAAATAATATGTTTTAGAGTAAAACCATTTTTTCATGATGTTGAAAATACAACTCAAAAATATTGTTATAGAATTTTGAATAGCTGTGACAAATAATAAAATAGAGTGAAAAACTGGCTTGTCCAATCAAACGAAACACATCGTTACTACGTCAAGTCACGTAGTTTGTTTGATTTTTTGCCATATTCTCTCAAATAAAGTAAGTAACGTTCACGCATCATTATTACTTGACGCAATCTTTCTGGCCTGCTGAACAAGAGGACATGAAACTGTTCTATGTTGTATTTATCCTACAATTTAACAAATTTTGAAGGAAAGTTTACCCGAAGATTTTGTTTGTTTGTTTTTTGAAATTCGCTCAAAGCTACACGAGGGCTATCTGCCTCCCATAATGGGATTGACCATCGTATTATAACGCCCCCACTGCTGAAAGGACGAGGACGTTTGGTGCGACGGGGATTCGAACTCGCGACCCACAGATTTTATGAGTCAAACGCCTTAAGTCACCTGGCCATGCCGCCCCCCCTCCCGAAATTTTACACACCAGCCGTGGGGGCGATATAATGTGACGATCAATTCCACTATTCTTTGGCAAAAGAGTAGTCCAAGAGTTGGCTGTGGGTGGTGAAGACTAGCTGCATTCCCTGTAGTCGTACACTGCAAAATTAGGCACGTCAAACGCAGAAAGCCCTCGTGCAGCTTTGCGCGAAATTCAAAACAAAACAACGACTGTCCCATTCTCGAAACATGAATTATGCAAGAGTCTTTCAGCTATTGTATCTATGTTTGCATACTTGTGCATGAATGTGGTTGAGGTGCTACGTGGTACTTTATATGCTGAAGTTAGTACTGAATTTTGTATACGTTGAAGTTTCTGTACATGTGTGGGTGCATAATTCTCTAAAATATTTCAATAAGAATTGGCATAAAAATGACTTAATGTGTGATCTCGACAGATATCACGTACATGATGTAAATGGTCCTAAATACCTCTCCCCTTTTAACATATATTTAAGAAATGTAACACAAGCTGACCACTATGCACTAGACACTCAGTTCTTGTTTCTTTTTATTATTATAATTATTATTTTTTTTTAATCATTATTTTTTTCCTTTTTTGGATTATTATTCAAGTATTGAATAATAATAATTATTATTACTTTCTTTTTAGTGTGTGTGTGTGTTACTACAAGTAGTAGTAGCATTCTCTCTATCGAGAAAAAGGAGAAAAATACAAAAAAAAGTATATATATATGTATGAAAATACAAAAAAATATATATAAAAAAATTAAATGAAGAAAAAAAAACAAAAAACTTCTTGTTCGTCCATGCATGGACTGAGCCCTGAAATGGACCTGAGTATGATGTTATACTTTTACTCTGGCCCAAAGTTTAAAAAAAAAAAAACCCTAAAGACAGACGCTATAATCGTTCGGGAGGGAGGAAGAGGTCAAATGAACCTGACCCTCCTGGGTATTTAACAACATCAATACCCAAATACCGACACAGTGAAACTTGGAACTTCTCGAAACATTATCTGCTACGTGGAGATAATGATGCTGCTTTTGCAGATGACTTATAGGCCTAATTAGGTTCAGCATAAAATAAAAACCCAGGAACCGGAAGAGAAAACTGTATAAATAATGATTTAACTTTAAATGAAGGTTAAACTATATAAACGTTACTGTTTTTATTCGTATTGGTTATAACACATTAAGTGTAACGTACTGGAACATAATTTTAAATGAGACAGAAACTCAAACAAGTTTTCACGAGTTTCAGCTGTTTCAATTTCCTGAAGAATGTCTTTAAGTTTCTGTCTTTCAACGTAGTATTATCATAATATTTTGAGGTGTTATGGAATTTTATTATTCTTTGAACATTGCATAGATTTCTTTGGAAATTATTGACCCGGCATGGCCACGTGGGCTAAAGCGTTCCACTCATAATCTGAGGGTCGCGGGTTCGAATCCTCTTTGCACCAAACATGCTCGCCCTTTCACCCGTGGGGGATGTTATAATGTGACGGTCAATCCCACTATTCGGTGGTAAAAGAGTAATCCAACATTTGGCGGTGGGGGCAATGACTAGCAGTTTTCCCTCTTATGTTGCACTGTTAAATTAGGGGCGGATAGCGCAGATAACCCTCGAGTAGCTTTGCGCGAAATTCAAAACACAAAAAACACACAAACGAATCACTCGACTTTACCGATATGTATCCATGCTCTGGGTTTTAAAAAAAAACAGGTATAATTCCTGGAGTAATTTGGCATTTGGCAGAGTGTGTTGAAGTATTTAAATTATATATAAAAAAATTGTGAGCTTTGTATTAGGAATCAAAGAAACATTAAACATTAAAATAGAATAGAGTGGATCACAATCGTGTTATTCTTTTTTAAATTGTAACTACAATGGACAATTTACATTTGAAAAGTACTCATTGTAGTTTCAAACAAGGGTTAGCTGATGAGCTGATGCTCTGCACTTAATTATTACTATTTTAGCAGAGATCTGAAGAGAGCTGATATAAGGAACTGATTATTTCCCTTTGTATAAAATTCAAAAGAAATCACTTAAAGCACTTGTTTGATTATTAACTCTTCAGAGTAAAAATAGTGTGATTGCTTACCCTTTAGAATGCCAAGAAAAACCCATCAGGTTTCCTCTGATCTCTGATATATATAATTCAAAGGCTGCAAGAAAAGTAGAAAGAAAGAAAAGTGGATCACAAGGAGGACAGAGCAGAAAACCTAAAATCTGGAAAACCTGAGATACGTGCACCAGAATCTGATTGAAAAACGAAACACTTGTTTATTTATTTGCTTGTTTTTGAATTTCGCGCAAAGCTACAAGAGGGCTATCTGCACTAGCCTTCCCTAATATAACAGTGAAAGATTAAAGGGAAGGCGGATAATCATCGCCACCCGCCGCCAACTCTGGGTCTATTATTTTACCAACGAATAGTGGGATTAACCATTACATATAACGGCCTCACGGCTGAAAGCCGAGCATGTCTGGTGTGGTTTGGTTTGTTTTGAATTTCGCGCAAAGCTACACGAGGGCTATCTGCACTAAGCTTCCCTATATGGAAGGCAGCTAGTCATCACCACACACCACCAACTCTTGGGCTATTCTTTTACCAGCGAACATTGGCGTTGACCGTCACATTATAATGCCCCCATGAGTGAAAGGGCGACAATGTTTGATGTGATTGGGATTCGAACCCGCGACCCTCAGATTTGTCTCGAGCTCCTCTACCACTTGGTCACGCCGGGCCATGAAAGACTGAGAAATGAGGGAGACAGTTGTAACAAGAATTATGAAAAAAAAAAACTGGATTGGAAAACGATAAACGTTAAGGACTACATTCGAAAACCCGACCATCGATCTGATTCTGAATTTCATTATGAATCTTGAGTTGTATATAATATTGCTATAATAACAGTTTGTGTCTTTCTAGTGGGAATATTTATTTACGTCCTCTTGAGGATCGCGGGTTCGAATCCCCGTCAGTAAACAATTTAGCTTTATGGTGAATACAATATAGTATACAAAATATAAATTATTTCGGTCCGGGGTGGACAGGTGGGCTAAGGCGTTCGACTCGTAACCCGTCGTATCAAACATGCTTGATCTTTCAGCCGTGGGGGCGTTATAATGTGACGGTCAATCCCACTATTCTTTGGTAAAAGAGTAGCCCAAGAGTTGGCGGTGGAAGATGATGACTAGCTGCCTTTTATCTAGTGTTACACTGCTAACGTAGGGACGGCTAGCGCAGATAACCCTCGTGTAGCTTTGCGAGAAATTCAAAACAAACCAAACCCTTCGAGGTCTCACCTAAACCATTACAAACATTTTTACCAGTGTTAGTGAATTTTAACAGTTTTAACCAGTATTTACAAGTATAACCACTATTTTTAAATTACTTCCTTTAGGGTTACAAAATCTTATAAACAAGGTTTCATGCCTATTTTCAAAATCTATCATAATATTAATTAATTACAGACTCTCCCAATGAATTGTACAAATTTTTACAAATTTAGTTTTAGTCTTGCAAGAAATGTCGAACTCACACAATCCATATACCAATATTTTCAAATCTGCTATATTGGAAAACTTACACTGTCATTTCTGCTGATTTAGCAACAACATCAGAACTTTCAGGAGAACATAGATGTTGCTGAAGAAATATCATGACTTGCAGAGAGATAACAGGATAAAAGGTAACTAATAAGACATTTGTTTGTTGTTGTTTTTTGTACGTTTACAATATTCATTACTGTTTTGGAATGTCAAAGATGATCAGCATTTAAGTTTGGCAAAAAGAAAATTTTAGGTGGGCAAAAATGTTGTGACAGAAAGAATTTTGAGCATGGAGATTTATATTTAGTGAGAATTATTTTCATGGCGTGTGTGTGTCTGTGTTTCTTATAGCAAAGCCACATCGGGCTATCTGCTGAGCCGAACGAGGGGAATCGAACCCCTGATTGTGGCGGTGTAAATCCGTGGACATACCGCTGTACTAGCGGGAGCTATTTTCATGGCAAAGGACTTGCTATATAACTGCATTGCTGAAACTGATACAAAAACCTGATTCGTAGATATTGTTATTTCTAAGAAATAACAAGAAGAAAATGGGTCCTGAAAATCGGATTTTTCTAAGAAACTGAAAATATCGTGAATGTTTGAAAAGTGGTGTTTTTTTTTATTATTCAAATTCCCCAGGAGTTCCCAGCCATATGCATGAATGCCAACGAAATGTTTTGTGTTATGTTTTGAAGTACAAGCGCTCTGACCTGTTTATGACATCTACCTGCAATTCAAATTGGACAGAAAGTACAATAAAATTATTAAGTAACCAAAAAAAAAAAGAAACTCAAAACTGTTACAATTTAATTCAACGTGTCCTTAGACTAATTGCGATACACGTGGAGATTTAAGCAAAAAAAAAACGTAATCTTTGGTAACACATTATGTCGTATTACACTATTTAATTATAAATATTTTTCACAAGCACACGTACTGGGTTAAACTCAGAATTCAATCAGAGCAAAGTGATATTTCTATCGGGCTACCAAATCCTAGTGAAAATCCCATTTTGTTTGAAAGTTTGGAAAAGCATATGATTCATGGTCCATGTGGTTTATTAAATATAAATTCTGCTTGCATGAAGGAAGTAAAATGTGGAAATATGTTTCCGAAAGCTTTCCTTAAAGAGGCATGATTGACAGATTTTCACTTTACAAGAGAAGAAAGCCAGATGGTAGAGGGCATCGGATTATTTTCAAGGAATTTGATAATGGGTGAATAGTACTTGTAAAAAATAGAAATCAATGGTCATATCAATGTTAAATGATACACTTCGGTTAAAAGCATAAAATGTGTTTAAATATTTGTCCATAAGGATTCAGATGTGGTTGTTTTTGCTGTCGAAGAAGATGATGATGTCGAGGTTGAGGTCTAAACATACCGGTTGAGGAGTACATAAAGTACAAACGAGGCAATTTGGAAAATATTTTAATTTTTAAGAAATGAGCATCATCCAACAGTTGTGCATTTACAAGTGCACTCGAAAAATGATCGGAGTACTCTGCAATAATTAAAATGTATTAAAGGGAATTGCAGAACCCATACAACTACACTTATTACCCTTTTTTGAACTATGCTCGTAAATTAAAAAAAAAAAAAACATTATTTTATAGCGAAGTACCATTGTGTTTCATATTGGGAGTACCAGTTTAAAAGAAAAAAGAATTGGAAAAGAAAAGCACAATGCACCAATGTGGTAATCCATTCAAGTACCAAATGTAGTCCTGAATTAGAAAGAGTTTGGAAAAGAAAAGCACAATGCTCCAATGTGGAAATCCATCCAGGTACCAAATGTAGTCCTGAATTAGAAAGAGTTTGTACAGTACATCAAAGTGTTGAATGATTTCGTTTGACATTAGTTCACACACTTACTGGTCTTATATCCTGGGTAGAGTTGAAGCAAGTCAAAAGTAAATTATGTAAGTTCCAGAACTGATTGCAATTTAAGGGATGTTGGCCGATGACAGTTACTGTATCAGTACAGTTGAAGGATATGCCGCTAGAAAATTTGATATATGTATTTTATAGTGATATTACAAACATGCAATATTTCAAACCGTTTTCAACTTTGGAGAAAATCAAAGAGAAAGTATGAAGACATTCTCTGCAGAGTTACTCTAAACATGGATCTTAACCGTGAAGTTCTTAACTGAAACCTTTATTGCTCTTAAAGACAATCACTCCAAGATTTTGGTCAACTTTCAATAGAGAGGACTGAAATAAATAATAGTCAATTACATGAAAATATTACATAGTGAGAATGATCTTTTGAAATTAATAACTAAAAATGAAAAACCAAACTGATAGAAGATTAAAATTTTGCTTATAAATAAGTCCTTAACATTGTTCTAAATAACATAAGTGGTGTAATATTCTTTGATTCTTAAGGTTGAACAGAAATATCAGTAGTAAGTAATTACTTCTTGCGGAGATTAGATTGTAAAGACAAATTACTGGGCCCAGCATGGCCAAGTGTGTTAAGGCGTGCGACTCGTAGCCTGAGGGTCGCGGGTTCGCATCCCCTTTGCACCAAACATGCTCGCCATTTCAGCCGTGGGGGCGTTATAAAGTGACGGTCAATCCCACTATTCGTTGGTAAAAGAGTAGTTCAAGAGTTGGCGGTGGGTGGTGATGACTAGCTGCTCTAGTCTTACACTGCTAAATTAGGGACGGCTAGCACAGATAACCCTCGTGTAGCTTTGAGCGAAATTCAAAAAAACCAAACAAACAAATTACTTTAAGTATTGCAGCAACATTAACTGAAAAAGAAAGGACAGCTAAGTAAACTTTTAAACTATCTCTTAATTCAACTCGAGTTCAACAGGCTATATCTGATACAAAGAATGGAACAGCAAAGACAAGGGAATTGATAAAACGTAGAATGATAATATGAGGTGAATGCAGAATGGTTCACAAAAACTAAGTTGAAGCTTCAGATAGGACGTTAAGATATATCACAGAAAAGGATGTTATTTGGTGGTTGTACATTATTACCATGAGATGGTTTTAGACAGAATATTCCTCTTACTATAAGAGGTACAAGGGCAGATTGAAGTGCATGCATGTTTAAAGGCATGTTACACATGGAGTCTTATTGAAAGGCAGTATTACAAATAGACATGCGGGTGCATTGAGGTGATGGTAATAAACCTAGTGGAATTTCAAATCGTCTTCTCAGTATCAGTGATGAAAAGATTCCAGTCGATCAATCAAACAACTACATTATAACTCCAGACTAATTTGCAACTTAGTTCAGAATGCAAAAGAGCTGAAGGAAAGTTGTTCCCTTGTATTTTTTAAAACTTTCCAGAGTATAAATGGTTGTGTAAATGGACAATTATTGCACCTTAAAAGCCTGTTCATGACATCAATGGGAGATTATTGCAAAAGGTTCTTTGAGAAGAATTCATCTAGGTACAAATTAATCTAAAGATTAACGGATGGTCCTACAGATGCTGTTGAACATTCGTGATGAATATTATGAATATGCTGTTTTATATGAATTATTAAGTTATCTTAATCCACCACAATGCCAGGACACGTTCTGAAATCAAAGCTTGGTTCAACAATGTTGCTGTTGAGAAATCTTTATCCTCCAAAATTATGTAATGGCACAATATTACTTGTTAAGACGTCACTGCAACATGTTATTAAAGCAAAAATTGCAATAAGCTAATGGTGGAGATGTCTTCCTTAACTACCACTTTGAATTGAGAATTCACAGTTAAAATTAATTTTGCAGTATAAATTAAAAAGGCATAATGGCAAAGTTTAAAGGTTGTTGGATTGTTTTCAATGCTTCATTGCTTTTCGCATGGTCAATCCTACGTAGAATACTGAAGGGTTGGATCAAAACAAAAATCTGTTTGTGTCGTCAGAAGAAGGAACAACAAACAACGAAGTGAATCGAGTAGCTGGGCCCGGCATGGCCAAGCGTATTAAGGCGTGCGACTCGTGATCTGAGGGTCGCGGGTTCGCATCCTCGTTGCGCCAAACATGCTCGCCCTTTCAGCCGTGGGGGCGTTATAATGTGACGGTCAATCCCACTATTCATTGGTAAAAGAGTAGCCCAAGATTTGGCGGTAGGTAGTGATGACTAGCTGCCTTCTCTCTAGTCTTACACTGCTAAATTAGGGACGGCTAGCACAGAGAGCCCTCGAGTAGCTTTGTGCGAAACTCAAAAACAAACAAACAAACAAACAAACACAAATCGAGTAGCTATGATTTAGGTTGTGTATTTTTTTGTTTTGAAAGTCAAAGGTTTAGATAAAACTTAAAATGCTACGATTGTTTTAAAAATGACTGCTTTAGAAGAAATATCTTCGTTGTTTGAATTTTTATTTCAAATAATTTGGACACCTATGCAGGAAACGTGCTGTGTTTGTGGATATTTTCTTATAGCAAAGCCACATAGGGCTATCTGCTGAGCCCACCTAGGGGAATCGAACTCCTAATTTTAGTGTTGTAAATCCGGAGACTTACCGCTGTTGCATGGTAACTTTGCAAGAAACGTTTGTGTGTAAATATATAAACACACACACAACATGCTTGCATTTAGAATAGGCTATATTTTCAATCAAAATGTTACATAACAAACTTTTTATTTATTCATAACAAAAGGAAAAAAATATTATATTTAATATAATGTATTTCATTATTTGACATAATAAATTACACTAATAATATCTACTCGATTATCGTTTCCTTACGGAGGCTAGATGTTCATACATTTTCACTCGGAAGGCTGTTTAATAACACTAAATTTAAAGTTTTGAAAGGCACAAATTATATATATGTACATTACCACACTTTTCACTCAGTCAGCATGTGTTAGTTTCTACTTTTTTATTTTGTATGTTTAAACAATGTTGCTTGTAATACTTGTCTTTAACTGTCAGAATGCTTTCACAAATCTACTGTTGTTAAAAATTATAATGCGAGTGTTTAGCAAAGCTACACGAGCGCTATCTGCGCTAGCCTTCCCTAATTTAGCAGTGTCAGACCAGAGGGCAAGCAGCTAGTCATCACCACCTACCGCCAACTTCTGGGCAACTCTTTTACCAATGAATAGTGGGATTGAACGTCACGTTATAACACCGTCTTGGCTGAAAGGGCGAGCATGTTTGGTGTGACGGGGATTCGAACTCGCGACCCTCGGATTTCGAGTCGAGTGCCTTAATCACCTGGCCATGCCGCGCCAAATCTCTTGGTCTTACAAAAATATATATATATATATATCAGTATATTTAGTATATGAGTAACCCTTATTTGAATGATTAATTACATTTTACTTATTAAATGGGGCCCGGCATTGCCAGGCGTGTTAAGGCGTGCGACTCGTAATCTGAAGGTCGCGGATTTGCATCCCCGTCGCGCCAAACAGCCGTGGGGGCGTTATAATTCACGGGCAATCCCACTATTCGTTGGTAAAAGAGTAGCCCAAGAGATGGCGGTGGGTGGTGATGACTAGCTGCCTTCCCTCTAGTCTTACACTGCTAAATTAGGGACGGCTAACACAGATAGCCCTCGAGTACCTTTGTGCAAATTTCTAAACCAAACAAAACAAACTTAATAAATGTCATTATATCGTCATTAAAATAATGTTTATTTTAATTAAACTTTAAAAATATATATAATTACCTGCATAGAGTTTTAAGTCTTTTTTGAACATCATTACAACGTAATAGTACAAATTGTTATTTTTACTCGTGTTCTGTTTGAAGACTGTGCATCTTCAAAATAAGCCTATCGCACAGTTTACATTGTAATAAGCTCCCTCGTAAGATGTTATATCCAAAGCATATTCCCTATTCTCAGTGGTTTTTATACACCAGTTAGCGCGCCCTGGTTCAACACTCTAACTATACTTAAATCAGCGTATGTCATTATAAGGAATGATATTTTTTTTCTAATAACACATAGGTTGATATACATATATATATATACTGTCAATTTACGATTGTTTTTCAACTACCTTAAAATATATACGTATGTTGCTGTTACCACCTTTGTTCTTTATATTCACAAATAGCCAGCTGTAGTTTCTCTTCTATTTCAAACATTAATTTCATCCTAGTAAATTATTTCTATATGCAAATAACTTGGTGGAAAAGAAGAAATAAGTTTGGATGTATTGAGATCTTACCCCGTTCCCTAGGCCTTTTCTGACTAACGAAACGCCTGAATCAGTATGATAGAGGGTAACTTGTCATGATGGGTGGGTCTAACACCTCTTTGATTTGTTTGATTCCTTATGTAAACGCCTGGACAAAACTAATACATCAGTAAGCCAATTTTCTATGGGAATGAATTTTTTTCTATGCTTCATGTATGTGTTATTCTATATAACTTCACGTAAGTTTGTGGTCTTTTAACCTCTTTCTAAGAGCACATTACTCGTAAACGTGGCTTCCAAGAAAGTTCATTAAAAAGTCAAGACACGCGTGTGAACGTTTAAGTAATAATTCCTGTACTGGCTAAAGAGACACACCTATCACACACACACAACATGACAGAGAGTGAAATGCATTTTACATACTTTAACTTACCGGGGAAATCATATTGTATAATTTTCTTTAACCCAGAGCTCATGTTTAGAGATATTCTGACAAGCTATTATCCCATGCGTCTATCTAATTTCCTCGTTTTCAAACAATATGAATGATATAAATGGGAGATATAAAAAGGGTATATTAAAGGAAAACAGCGACATAACTTTCATAATATACATTACCTGATTGCAGTAAGAATTGTTAAACGTCTCAAGTCGTGACAGCTAAATAAAACTCTATAATAATTTAAAAATAACTACAAATTAGAAATATTTGATGGAAATCACGTCTTATTTTACGAAATAATCATTTGTTTCTTTGTCTTTGAATTTCACGCAAAGCCACACGAGGGCTATCTGTGCTAGCCGTCCCTAATTTAGCAGTGTAAGACTAGAGGGAGGGCAGCTAGTCATCACTACCTACCGCCAACTCTTGGGCTACTTTTTTACCAACGAATAGTGGGATTGACCGTCATATTATAACTCCCCCTCGGCTGAAAGAACGAGAATGTTTGGTGCAAGTGAGATTCGAACCTGCGACCCTCAGATTAGGAGTCGACCGCCTTAACCCACCTGGCCATGCCGGGCCTTATGAAATAAGCCTTTCGTGTTTTTCTTAAACTTTCGTAATAAATCCGGTTTCTTCTGTACGAATGTTAATGATTTTTTGAGCACGTGTGTATGACAATTATAATATTTTTTTTACAATTTGTTTGTAAAAAATAATAATGCTACAAGTTTGTTTTGAAGTTCGCACCACGCAACATGTTCATTATCTCGCTAGTCGTCCCTAATTTAACAATGATAATGTTAGAAGTTTGTTTTGAAGTTCGCACCACGCAACATGTTGATTATGTCGCTAGTCGTCCCTAATTTAACAATGATAATGTTAGAAGTTTGTTTTGAAGTTCGCACCACGCAACATGTTGATTATGTCGCTAGTCGTCCCTAATTTAACAATAATAATGTTAGAAGTTTGTTTTGAAGTTCGCACCACGCAACATGTTGATTATGTCGCTAGTCGTCCCTAATTTAACAATGAAAGACTAGAAGCAAGGTTGCTGTTTATCACTACACACCGTCATCTATTGGGCTACTCTTTTATCAACGAATAATAGGATTGATCTTCACTTTATTACGCCCTAACAACTGAAAGAGCGACCATATTTGTGGGACAGGGATTCGAACCCGCAACCTTCAGATTGCGAGTCGAGATCCCTAACCACCTGGTCTGCTGGGCCTTATTTAAAAGGTGTGGTACAACAACGAGCATTCAGGGTTAAGAAACGCATAGTTCTTTCACATTAAACTACTTCCCAGTAAATGGAAGACGAATTCACTATCGATCAATATTTGTATTTCAAACGTAAGTGATATGAACGATTTGCAACAATCGTGTACAGAGCGCATTATGAGGTATGTTTGATGTATGTATAATGTTTTTCATATTCGCCATGTGAGATAAAAGTTCTTTAAATTTTTTGGAATAAGTTTATCACTTTAAGTTCCTTTTACCAAGGTTAATTTCTTTCAAATCTCTGTTAGTTTCCCTGCTAACATTTTAGTTTGCTCATGAGGGCTACAATCAGCACACTGGGCGTGGCCCTACACATTGCCGAGTTTATCAGTCATTTGAAGTGTTGATTTTGCGTTTTTTAGTGTTTTTATTCTTGCTCGACGCTAGATGTCGCTTCAACAAGATATGTCAGGGCATCGCTCTTGAAGATTCTATGCTGGTTTTATAACGAAGTACACCCTTAAACACTATTTGCACGTAGTTACGTTCAAACTTCATTTTTACTTTAACAGTTGCAGTGGCATTCATCTGTTCATTTTGTTGTCAAAATTCAGTTACAGTAAAGTGAAACAGTAGACATTAAAATATATAGGTGTTACGACAAAACGACGACCACAGTAATATGTCGAAAAATATTTATCTACAATGTGGATTATAATCTTGAATACAAAAATATTTGTGTTTGAAATGAATTCAGTATAAACACTCAGTATCAATACAATAAAAATGATTTAATCCAATCATTAGAACTGTGTGAGGTTATACAAAAATTGAACTTACCGCTTTTGTCCAGAAACGAAATCAGTATTTGAAGCGTTGAAATTCTAAGGGTTGTTTTTTAACAAAATGGGCAAATTAGAAAAAAAATATGGGTTAAATTACGTTGTCACTGTTTTGGTTTTAAAATGTCTATTTAACAGTGGATGTTTTCCTGGTGACTTTGTTTGTTTGTTTTGGAATTTCGCATAAAGCTACTCGAGAGCTATCTGTGCTAGCCGTCCCTAATGTAGCAGTGTAAGACTAGAGGGAAGGCAGCTAGTCATCACCACCCACCGCCAACTCTTGGGCTACTCTTCCACCAACGAATAGTTGGATTGACAGTCACATTATAACGCCCCCACGGCTGAAAGGGCGAGCATGTTTGGCGCGACTGGGATGCGAACCCGCGACCCTCAGATTACGAGTCGCACGCCTTAACACGCTTGGCCATGCTGAGCCTTCCTGGTAACATAGAGGTGGAGGAAACTCAAAATATTTTTAGGTGACTTTTACGTAAAAGAATTCTACAAAAGAGTTCAATTTTTTTTCATATAGCTATTGAAACACTAAGGATAATTATGCGAAAGATAACATATGATTATGTTATTTCTCTATAGATTGTCGATACATCAGTTGTCATTATATGATACTTAGATTTATTTCTCAACAACTTCAAATTTCTAGAAAAACATGGACATGTATATTTGGGTCAATATAAGTCTGTATGGATTACCATAAGTTATAACATATTATTTTATTTTAATTTTATAGAACAATTAATCTACAAGTATAAAATTATAGCTGAGATATTGTTGATAGTAATACTGAAACTGAGGTTTATGTATTACATAACTTCAGTCCATAATTAAGATAGAAAAACTACACGGATACATAAATTAGTAAATATAATAAAAGTAACTTTATTCATTATTTATTCCAAACATAATTTGAAGTACAAAGTTTATTACTGTAGTAATAAAATAAGTAATATTGGAAAATATATCCACAACATGTTTCGAAAAGAGATTTTATTATCTTGGGTTTTTCGATATCTTGTATTCAAAACAAAAAAATAATAATTGTGTTCAGTAAATAATATTATGAAACTTAAAATAAAGTTTGTGGCCTGCGAATCGAAGTGTTTCATGTTCGAGACGTTATGTTGTAAACACACTAAAATTAACTCAAACTTCGTAATGTTCTATTGCAATTTATATAACAATTGTGAGATTATATATAATATTAAGTAGAAAAAGTTTTCAAACACGTATCTTCAAAATAAAGATTTTGAAATGTAAAGGTGTTATAAGATAAACTAGTACAGGTTGGTTCTTTGTTTTTACGATTTAACGATTCATAAATATTATGGTAAAAGATAAACTTTTAGTTATATCTTTTATTAAACTGCTATATACAATCTATGAAATACATTGCCATATTACAGTAAAAAATTGGAATAAGGGATAACTTTACCATTATATATGTATGTATGAATACATTAGAAAAATAGTTGTGTTGCTTCTTTTAACCCAATCTTCACATTGAAGTAATCAATCACGTGATTTAGTGGAACTAGTGCTATTTGTTCACCTTCTGAATTTTTTGTCTTCTATTCTTTCATTGTATGTTTGGTTTTTGTTTCTTGTAAACTTGGTTTATTTGCATGAAAAAAATAGCTTATTTAAGAACTATATTTTTTTCCTTCAATGAACTGGTAATATTCTGTTTCTGCAGGTTTCGCTCAACATATCATGTTTCTATTTCTGTGAAATAATAAAAAACGAGGAACATGTCTCGAACTGCTACATTTCTTAACAATTTATTTCTACATATTTATTTCCTTATAGGTTCTACTGTGTTTGAGCACTGTTTTTATTTACTTGTGTTATTTCATATGTCTTTTGAAATTGTATAACGCTTTGTCTGAAAAATGCGTTTTTATGTATGTGTTTCAATAGCTTGTTTGTTTGATTTTGAATTTCGCACAAAGCTGCTCGAGGGCTATCTGTGCTAGCCGTTCCTAATTTAGCAGAGGGAAGACAGCTAGTTAAATAATACAAGTAGTCAATTTTGACAGTAAATTATTATTGAATAATCAAAGTAGTCAATTTTGATAGTAAATTATTATTGAATAATCAAAGTTGTCAATTTTGACAGTAAATTATAATTAAAGAGTCAAAGTAGTCAATTTTGACAGTATATTATAATTAAAGAATCAAAGTAGTCAATTTTGACAGTGAATTATTATTAAATAATCAAAGTAGTCAATTTTGATAGTAAATTATTATTGAATAATCAAAGATGTCAATTTTGACAGTAAATTATAATTAAAGAATCAAAGTAGTCAATTTTGACAGTAAATGATAATTAAAGAATCAAAGTAGTCAATTTGGATGGTAAATTATTATTAAATAATCGAAGTACTCCGTTTTGATATTACATTATTAAATATATAATTAAAATATTAGGTTCTGATAGTATCTTATTATTAAAAAATTAAAGCAGTCAATCTTGATTGGTTTAGAAATTTCGCGCAAAGTTACACGAGAGCTACCAGCGCTAGCTGTCCTTAATTTAATAGTGAAAGAC
This sequence comes from Tachypleus tridentatus, assembly GCF_004210375.1. NCBI lineage: Eukaryota > Metazoa > Arthropoda > Merostomata > Xiphosura > Limulidae > Tachypleus > Tachypleus tridentatus. The sequence continues at coordinate 119,321,693 of NC_134825.1, forward strand.
AAGCGAGAAGACAACTAGTCATCACCACCCACAGTCAACTCTTGGGCTACTCTTTCACCAACGAATAGCAGGATTGACCGTCACAATATAACTCCCCACGATTGAAAGGGTGAGCATACCCTCAATACCCTCGGATTATGAGTGTCTTAACCACCTGGCCATGCCAGGCCTTCCATTTTGATAGTATATTAGTATTAAATAATTAAAGTTGTCAATTTTGATTGAAAATTATTATTAAATAATCAAAGTAGTCAATTATAATAATATCTACACTCATGTATATATGAGGCATCCATAGTACACATAACAGTTTGAATACCTGTATCATCATTTGAAAAGCACATGGATTGTTAATAACACGTTGAATTTACGGGGTCTTGTTCACATATTTTGCTTAAGTATATGTGTTTCATCGATTTTCTTAACACAACTGACAACGATGCTCATTTAGGTGAAATATGCACAGTATGTACACATTGCTGTAATCTTTCGAATATTTTATAAGAAGTTTAAATATTTTCAAATCATTTTAGTTCAAATAGTCTGAAATGCTTTCTCAGGTTTTATGGAGATATTTGTGACATTAATATATGTTGGCAAACCAAATTCCGTCTATGAAGAAAAAAAAACACATTGGTATGTGTGGAATTTTTATAGAACTAGATACAAAATATAAAACTAATTTTTGTTTGGGCTTGATTTTTTAAGTTATAACAAACTAATATATATAAGCTTATACATTATTATTGCTTGAAACCAGATATACATTTTCAAAAACAAAATAATTGTTTTCTTATGTCTGTGCCACAGAAGATGAAAGCCAATTCGAGAATGTGGTGTTTGTTATACAATGAATTTCATTTGCTACAGGCCCGGCATGGCCACGCGTGTTAAGGCGTTCGACTCGTAATCCGAAGGTTGCGGGTTCGTAGCTCGGTCACACCAAACATGCTCGCCCTTTCAGCAGTGGAAGTGTTATAATTAGACGGTCAAACCTACTATTCGTTACGAAAAGAGTAGCCCAACAGTTGGCGGTAGGTGGTGATGACTAGTAAGTTAACTTCCCTCTAGTCTTACACTGCTAAATTAGGGACGACTAGAGCAGATAGCTCTCGAGTAGCTTTGCGCGAAATTAAAAACAAACAAACAAAATCACTTGCTACATTTTCTATTTTCACTAAATATAATTAAAAATATTATTGACAAATGAAGAAAACTTAAAGCAATGCTGACTGATGTTTGTTTGTAGTTAAACACAATATTCAAAATGAATTACCTGTGTTCTGTCAACCACAGGTTTCGAAATTCCAGATTTAGCGTTATGAGACCACAGACATGCAGCTGTGCCACTGGGATCAAAATAAAGGAATTGTTGACATAAATAGTTTATTTTAATATAAAATATCTTCCTCATGGAAAAATAATTGCCACGTTTTCACACGAATATTTTGATATCCTAAGGTTGCTATAAAGATATATTGTAAATGTTATGACGATCGATCCAATCATTATACTGAATATATATATATATATATATATAAAAGTATTAATTGCGTATAACACAATTTTCAACTAGACAATGAAGTTCTAAGCAAGTGTTAATATATTTTTTATATTCTTCAATAGTAAATAGTTGAATGAATAATTAACCCCAATTTATTGTATCACGTGACAAATAAGGATCTGTTTGTTTTTTAAACGAACATAGGTTTTCTCTCGTATATCAAACAAAAGAAAGTTTTATACTCTGCGTGACAAGTACCACGATCATAATTTGAAAGACAAAACATCAAATATAATGTACCAGAGTACACCCAAGATATCCATAGAAATAACGTAAAGAACAAAAATTGTTTGGAAATATAAAATAATACAGAGTGAAATGGAAATAAGGTAAAGACACACACAGTTGAGAGAGATAATAGAATACAGGATGATATGGAAATAAGATAAAGACACACACAGCTGAGAGAGATAATAGAATACACGGTGAACTAGAAATAAGGTAAAGACACACACAGCCGAGAGAGATAATAGAATATACGGTGAAATAGAAATCAGGAAAAGACACACCAGCTGAGAGAGATAATAGAATACACAGTGATATGGAAATAAGGTAGAGACATCACAGATGAGAGAGATAATAGAATACAGGGTGATATGGAAATAAGGTAAAGAAACATACAGCTGAGACAGATAATAGAATACTCGGTGAAATAGAAATTTAACTATTGTTGAAAAAGCCAAAGATACAGTATCTATAACAAATAAAATAAAACTATCCGTATTTCTATCCATGTCTAAATTTATATATGTAAACAGAAAAGAAAACCAACTTACAGAACTCAATATATTTTGTAATTCGTAAGTAAGCAAATAAACTCCATATTTTTATATGCAAACACAGAAATACAACTGATATGAATTTTGTTTCATGATGGAACGTCATATTTCTTTAATATTGAAATATATCCTTCGCATGCTTTTATCCATAGACCTTAAACTTTTTTATTTCTGTTCTGTATGATACAAATTTCGCAACATACAGACTTTTAAATCGCATGTTTTCTTTTTTTTCTTACTGTTTTTTTGAATCCCAAATTTCCTTCAAAAGGTCCATGATTTCCTACAATGTTTTCTAATTAGATTTTATAATAAGTTTTCTACATATGTGTATGTAGAAACAAATTAACAGGAAACGTACTTCCCTTGATTAAAAGTAAACAATTTTCAGTGATATTGAAGACTTAAAATGGTGCTGGTCAAAACATCTATCCGTCATTCAATCGACTTGCATACTTCTGTTTACTTTGGTAATAAAATTTGTGGATAATACAATAACTCATCGTTACTGGGAAGTCCACTTGAATCCTACCATACTCTGTCTTTTTTTCTCCTAATCTGATAACCACTAGAAGACCATAGTTTGTCTACTCAGTAAAATGAATACAACACACATTCTTCACGTGTGCTTTTTATTTGAAGGCAGTCAAGCTCACAATGTCAAAATTTTAGCAAACAAGAAGTGTGGTTCTATTTGTGTTTGTTTTATTAACAACAGTTAGTATTTACACCTAGAAATATCCATGATGAATCTAGAAGTTTCAATATACGAGTGAAAATAAGTTTAGCCTAATTAGATGCTATAAGTCTTATTTTATAAGTCAAATGTCCCGACATGAAACTGATTTTTCATATAATTGACATAAATAGTGTTTAAAGTCAAAATATGTATTCAACTATCACTTTTTATGTATTATATTTTTTCTTCTTTTACTTTGTTTTGCTGAAAAATCTGTTCATAGTTTTATTGAAAGCCCGACTGGTTGGTGCTAAACGAACGATTGGAATACTCAAGAAACGAGAGTTTATAAATAAGCTTCGCATTTTCAGTTGTGAAACGACGTAAACTGGAGCTTTAATAACACATATCACATGGGAGGACAGGCTCTACTGGTCTATACTCTTATTTTGGCCAGCAGATAAAAGGGTTGATCAGGCAAGGCCTAGAGATTAGTGTGCTCGACTCGTAATTTTAGGGTAACGGGTTCGAATTCCCCGTCACACCAAACATGCTCGCCCTTTCAGCCGCGGGGGGGGGGTTACAATGATACAATCAATCCCACTATTCATTGGTAAAAGAGTAGCCCAAGAGTTGGCGGTGGGCGATGATGACTAGCTGCCTTCCCTCTAGTCGTACACTGCTAAATTAAGAATGGCTGGTGCAGATAGCTCTCGAATAGCTTTGCACGAAATTCAAAACAAACAATTATAAAGCTAAAATTCGGGTTTTCGTACAGCGGTTGGTACAGCACAGATATACCAGTTGTGTTATGGTTTACTCTATCAGAACAAAAGTAAAACAAAAAATAAATTACTCAGTATTAAATAATCACTAATAGTTAGTTAAATAGTGAAACCATTTTAACGTATTTACTGTTTAATGAATTGCTTCTGCTCAAACTATAATATTTTCTCATTGCAATTAACGATATATATTCCATTTAGATTACTCAATACATCATTCTTATTTCATGTTTTGTCTTTCGTTACTTTCGGAAAATGATTAATTTTAACTCGTTTTCTGAAACTGAATTGTTTCTAAGTTCAATTTTGCGCAAATGGTTATCTGCGCTAGTAGATACGAATTTTGAAACAAATCGAAATAAGGGATAACACTAACCTTAATATGAGTTTCTAATATTCGATAGCATTATACCAGTTTTCTTTTGTGGTTGTCTAGCATATGTAATGTGGGAAAGCTATTGATTTATGTGAGAATTTAGGCTTTCTAATACAGTATGTTGATCCTCATTGCTGTTTGTATGGCTGTATGGCTGATCTTGTATGTTTTTGAATTTCGCGCAAAGCTACACGATGGCTATCTGCTCTAGCCGTCCCTAATTTTGCAGTGTAAGACTAGAGGGAAGGCAGCTAGTCATCATCACCCACCGCCAACTTTTAGGCTACTCTTTTACCAACGAATAGCGTGAGTGACCATCACATTATAACGCCCCCACGGCTGAAAGGGCGAGCGTGTTTGATGCGACAGGGATTCCAACTCACGATTCTCGGATTACGAGTCGAACGCTTTAATCCACCTGGCCATGCTGGGCCTACATTATAGTTTATTTTGCTTGTAATTAAGCAGAAAGCTGCACAATGGGTTACCTGTGCTCTGCCTACCACGGGAAGAACGTAACAATTGTTCTCTCATTTGTCTTTTTTTAATAAATTGGTTCAAGTGAGAGTTTTGCAACAAACATTACAAACATGACTTTTACAATCCAAATATTTAATCAAATAACTCATGGTCGTTTTTGTGTAATGTTGTTTTATTATCTGAAAAGTATTAGGGAAATCATCATTAATCATTATTATAACACCTGTCTTACTTACACGTGCATACAATTTCAGTGTCTCCCGACAAAATACGCAAATTAATAAAATTAATAAAAACTAGCCGATTTCCTGTGGCGCCAGTGCATTAGATCGAGGCGTGACGTATTCATGACGTCATATCTGCACTCTGATGATGGAGAAAAATAACGTTCTTCGTGATAAGAAACGAAGGCGAAACGGGAAAATCGTGACCCGTATTGCAAATCTACATGCACACAGGATAAAAATTTCGCAAAGATGGGTTTTGAACATTGTGTTATGAAAACGTTTTACTAGTATCATGTAAGTAATGCTCCCATTTAGGTGTGATGAGAAAAATATCATAACTGTTGGAAAATATACTAGAAACGAACGCTATAGTTTGAATATATAGAAATATAGTTGCTTAGGAAGTGTTCTTAACAAAAAATACTTATAACTGACTTACCCAATAATCTTCCATTACTTTAACATTTATGTTTAGATGTGGCTTAATACATCTAGATTTTTAAAAATAGATCAAATCTATCTTAGATATTTTTTTGACCTTGAATTTACATCAACCTGTCGATAAGTGGCTGGTTTACTGACATGCAACGCTAAAATATTTTTGTTTAAGAGCAAAGACAGTTCAAGCTATTTGCTGCATTCATCGAGAGGTATTGAAAATTATCATTTAGCGTTGTAAGTCGGTAAACTGTTGTCTGTTTTTTAACGTTGCCCTACAATAATACCATAACACCAGCTTTTATGTACAATTAACCTTTATATTTTGTTTTTTAACAAATTTTATTACCAGAAAAAAAAGAAGTGAAAGTTATACTCACTCATGACTTTTGGGTTCTCTATTTACGTTTTTTTTTTCTTTTTTACTTAACGTGCTAATGTATTTTCTTCCAGAAAGAAACACTGCGACCTTACAAGTTCATGTATAATACATAACTACGTCTTAAAACAAAATCATACTAAGCATATTAGCTTCTTTGTAACCGTTGGATATTATCCGGATTTTTATATATACTTTGGACTTCATAAATTAACAGGTCCTAATAATAAAGTTGATCAACGTATTGTATTCAGCATGTAATTTATAATCAGCCTGAAGTTCATGAACAGCTAGGTTCTCATATCATAGTATTCATTAATTAAGGTTAAATAATTCAAAAGAAAAGTCTCGTTTATACACAGCGAATAATTAAACGAACCCAACTTAAATTAACTTTTGCACATTTTACTATTTATTTGTTATTTTGGTTCATTTTTTTTAAAATAATGAGCAATAATAATTCTTAAATAAAATATTTATACCTATGTGTGCACTCTCCTTCTGTAATTAAAATTAATTACTAAAAACTACGTAATAATAAAGACCCAAAATTGATGTTACAGCGCAAACAAACACAATGATCTGTTTATCATTACTCTGGGAACCTAAAATATTCTCAATTCTTACATCATTTTATATGATGACACCAACTACTTACTTTATTGGTGTTCTGTTTATCTTTCTTTCTAAGCTGATTCAATGCAACTTATGTCAGATTTGTACCAAATGAATTAGGAAGCGTTCGCACATTCTCAGCCCTCAATACACAATGACGTCAGGTTATAAGGTCACGTGTAAGCAAATGGAAGGCAATAAATTTCACTGGAGATGTTCTTTATTTGGGAACTTGACAAGAATGATTTTTTTCTTCTTTTTCTATAGTTCCTGTGACAATAGCCGTCAATTTACAAGGTATTGGTAATTTTCAAGATTTGGCACCACTTTTATTTTAAGTCTTCATCAACTTTAACCTGTTCAGTGCCGTAGACGAGATAACTCGTCCAAGCCGATCGGTAACACAGTGTTACGGACGAGTTAATTCGTTCTCAATAATACCTAACTTCAACGCTAGATGTAAGCACCATACATGCATTTGACCTAGTTACAAATTGTTTCACTTTCGATCCAAAATGGCGTCACAAAAAAGTTACAAAATGAAGAAGCATTAAAAGGAGCTGCTGTAGCAGCTGAAATACGTGGCAGTCAACAGGCTAAATAATTGATTTTTTACCTATAAATATGCCAAGCTTTATCACAACTTCATCTTTTTAGGGTCGAAAATGTCTCTTTCGTAACCACATACTTCAGTTAGTAAATGAAATCATTGTTTCGGTTTCATTTGGTACGGGACATCAGAAACCCTCTGTTTCCTAAATGTGAGTTTTTCAGATATGTTACGTTCCCTGGCAAAACGTCTTTTAACAACTTTGCTATGCGAACATACTCCCTAGAATAGACCTAAGTTAACCCACGAATTGTAGAATAGCAGAGAATGTACAGAGAGTTAACTAAATAAAGGCTAAATGAATGTCAGTTACTGTGTCACTCTTGGCGTCTACAACAACACATAGGAAAACTTATACATAAAACATAATTAACCCTCTGTTATAATGCAATGCTCCATAATAGACTGTCTGCACTCTGTCCGTCATATGGAATCTTATCTTGAAGTGTTTGAGTTACGAACTGGAAATTCTCCACTTGGAAGATTCCAGAAAATAATAACAAGTTTTCAGTGATGTCGAGAAACCCACTTGTTGAGAAATTTATATGCAAAAACGGCTCGTTTGGGTTGAGAAATATTTTACATAGAAGAGCGAACAACGTTTCGACCTTCTTCGGTCATCGTCAGGTTCACAAAGAAAGAGGTAACTGACCGGAAGCTGACCACATGTTTAAAAGGAGTTGTGTAACTGAGTGTCGGAATGTAGAGGGCGGTATTAGATGTTTGAATATATAATTTTATTTATTTTATTATATTAATATAGGTATAAAGGCGTTCCTTTATATTGGTTTATTTTGGGTTTAAGTTGTTGTATAAGTAAGGCTTCTTTAATTTTGCGTTTGTTTATGTTTGTTTCTTTATTTAGTATTTGAGTGTTTTATACTTCATCAACATCAATAAATTTCCTTCACAAACCGTAGAAAACATTATACGCACACACCGAGACAGAAAGCAAAATCAACCAACAAAAGTAAATATATCTCACGAATCAAAAAATCACGAAACCATATACTGCTGTATACCATATATTCCTGACATCAGCAAACAAATAACCAACATTTGGCAAAAATTAGTAACAAAATATGACATTCCAGTTAATACCAAATTTATTCAAAAACCAGGCACAAAACTGAGGTCTATACTATGTAAAAACTACACTGACAAACACCACACCAACATTATTTATAAAATACAATGTGATAACTGCCACGACTTCTATATTGGAGAAACAAGTAGAAAAATGGAAACCAGATTCAAAGAACATAAAAAGTCACCTTCACACGTTTTCGAACACTGCAAGTCAAATGAACACAACATAACCATAGAAAACACTCAAATACTAAATAAAGAAACAAACATAAACAAACGCAAAATTAAAGAAACCTTACTTATACAACAACTTAAACCCAAAATAAACCAATATAAAGGAACGCCTTTATACCTATATTAATATAATAAAATAAATAAAATTATATATTCAAACATCTAATACTGCCCTCTACATTCCGACACTCAGTTACACAACCCCTTTTAAACATGTGGTCAGCTTCCGGTCAGTTACCTCTTTCTTTGTGAACCTGACGATGACCGTTGTTCGCCCTTCTATGTAAAATATTTTCTCAACCCAAACGAGCCGTTTTTGCATATAAATAACAAGTTTTATTTTATTACATTGCTCTCCTTGCACGTGCATTTAGTTTACAGAACTGAACTGTAAAACAAGCTTGTATCAGTATTTGCCCCTCCCCCCAGTGGCTCAGCGGTATGTCTGCGGACTTACAACACTAAAAACGGGGTTTCGATACCCGTGGTGGGTAGAGCACAGGTCCCCCGCTAGTACAGTGGTATGTCTCCGGATTTACAACGCTAAAATCAGGGGTTCGATTCCCCTCGGTGGGCTGAGCAGATAACCCGATGTGGCTTTGCTATAAGAAAAACACACAAACACACACAGTATCAATATTTGGAAATATTCATATAATATATAATGAGAAGCTTGAAAAATTAAAACTCTTAATTAAACTTGTTTTTAGGATTTAAATGAAACATTTGGCGTGTCCATTTAAATAATTTATGAACCTTAATTACCTAATTACCCAAAATATAGACTTATGGGATTTTTGTTATAAGTTTTCACTTCACTTTTGGCACCTTGTGAGGAGACATTCTTTGTATTTCACCACGTGATATTCATCTGTGTGTCTTTCTGCAAGTCTATAACAAATAAAATGCTATTAATATAAAAGTTTTTAATACCCTATGAAATTTGTATTTTTTTATTTTAAATTAAAGCCTAAAAATAAGTCACACGAGCTATCTCATTTGCACTGTAATAAAAAAATAACAACAGGAGTTCTTAAAGGCAGTTGAAAGTACAAGACGTATTTTATGTGTGTATTTTCAGTATTGATTTCACCATTCTAACGCTAGGTAATATTAACTGTTCGTGCGAAATCAGTCATATGGAGCAAAATTTGATAATATGCAACAAATTGTAGGAAGACATTATGTTTCATTAAGAGCTGCATGTAAGAATTCTGAAGGAGGTAAGGTAAACTGATACCGTATAACTGCCCCTGTATAACCTGAAGTTCCATTGTTCCATTGAAGGACAAAGTACCCCAGATCATGATGGAACTTCCTTCACTGTTTCATGTAGAAAATGTCTCCGGTGGGATATACTTATCGTGCCAGTAACGTTGGAAGCCATCTGGACCATCCAGGTTAAACTTTTTCTCATCACAGAACAAAATGTTTGTTCACTTTTCTATGTCTCATACTTGGTGCTTCTCAGCAAAGTTTAACCAAGCTGTTTCGTGGTGTGGCATTTGAAGACATTTACAGTTTTTAAAGCCTTTTTCTCGTATATTCCGTCTTATTGTTCTTGAGCTGCATTCTGCGTCCATAAAGGCCTTAATCTCATATAATGATCGGCTGGTGTCTTGCCGAACAACCCGTCGAATCCTCCTGCTCAATGCCGGTGAAATTTTCTTGGGCCGACCACTTGAAATTCTTATTCCGTATCCCTCAGGGTCTTTTAAGAAATTTGTGACAGCAGTTTTACTACGCCCAATCTCACCAGCGATGGCACGCTGAGAGAGTCCTTGCTTTTGTAGTTCGACAATTCTGCCACGTTCAAACTCTGTCAACTTTTTAGCCTTTGCCATGTTTTTACCCAATGTAACACAGGAGATGTCAGTGGGAGATGTTGACAACGCTAATGCTTGAACACAAATTACTAAATTTCATTACATGTTTACCGATTAACGCTTCGTTTCAGTATGGTCTTAACCAATTGAACAGCTAGTATTTAGGCAAATTTCATGGTGTTCACATTTTCCAATGTGTTTTAAGCAGTCTTTTATATAAAGTGCAATTAGCAACATACACACCATAATTATGCTAAATTGCTCTTGAAACAGTAATTATTTTATAGTTTTTATATCTCTTTAAAATATTGTAGTTTATGTTGTTGTTATACAGCTCATAATTGCTATTGGTCCAGTACCTACATAGACAGTTTCATGTGGTCTGTTTCGTTCTGTAAATTGTTTTTTTTTTTTTTATATAAACTATACATATTACTTTGCCATGACATCTCCTCTCAGCCATTGCATTCCTCAAGTAGCTTGTGAATGAAACGGGTTTCATGCTATTTCATACAAAGACGGAGCGTGAACAGCAATCGGACTGTTGAAAAAGGTGCTGAGAAACCTTTGTTCTCGTGCAGTAGATAGAAAGTATGTAGGGAGGAAAAGTTTTCTTTGAACATGACAGCCTTATAATGGACTATTTTGCAAAGGAATATGCGCTGCAGGGATATTGTTAAGAAAACGGTTGGCAGGTAGTCAGGACCTGACGTGTTGACATGACCTGTAACGACTTGGCGAAACTCCAAAATCATTTCAGTAAGATGTACCCAACATCCGTAGAACCTGTATTTCTTTTAGGAAAAGGAAACAGAAAAAAAAAAAACGTTCCCTACCATAGCACTTAAACAGTCCCCCACTAGGCTAACAGTAAGTATACGGATTTACAACGCTAAAATCAGGGGTTCGATTCCCCTCGTAGGACTCAGCAGATAACCAGTTGTGGCTTTACTATAATAAAACATACAACACTTAAACATCAACATGCAAAATCTGATATTGAAAGGTGTATTGTTAAATGTATCATTAGACGAGGAAGGTACCAGTAAATTATTAGCCTTAACTTTGGAAACGTGTCGTATACCAACACAATTGCTACTGCTTTACAACAGGATATACAAATTTATTTAAAAGGTAGAGAATAAACTGAATTATGTTAAAAATTATTTTCAACACTAGTATTTCTCAAACTCAAATTACCTTGTGCTTTTTTTTTCTATAGCTTTATATTCTTATTAACAAAAGAAGAATATCAAAACAAGTATTTATTTTAATTTAATATAATACGAAAAGAAAAACGTCACCTGAGAAGTGCTTAATGCGTTGACACTCGTTAAGGGTTAAACTGTGTTTTTCCCACCTATCAGGTCCAGCATGGCCAAGTGGTTAAGGCACTCGACTCGTAATCTGAGGGTTTTACAGATTGGCCGAATTAACAAGATTGGTTAGCATACGTATACCACGAAAGGTTAAATAGAAACGGAGCTGCATGTATAATTTGTGTCCTAATAACTTACCTGTACTTAACGGTCCTGCATGGCCAAGCGTGTTAAGGCGTTCGACTCGTAATCTGAGAGTCGCGGGTTCGAATCCCGGTCGCATCAAATATGCTCGTCCTTTCAGCCGTGGGAGCGTTATAATGTAACGTTCAATCCCACTATTCGTTGGTAAAAGAGTAGCCCAAGAGTTAGCGGTGGGTGAGATGACTAACTGCCTTCCCTCTAAATTTACGCTGTTAAATCAGGAACGGCTAGCGCATATAGCCCTCGTGTAGCTTTGCGCGAAATTCATAAAACAAACCCCATCTCTCCAATAATCTACGTATTTTAGTACAGTTGCATGAATTTTTTTAATTACTTATGAAATCACCCATACGTATTCTCAACAAAACCAAACAAATGTGTATAAAACAAAATACGAGGTATCGGAACTTTCCAAAAATATTAACACATGTTTTTATGTTCCATTCCGGTTGTGGTTATTTATGTATGTGTCTTAAAAACAATGTTGCAAAAAGATACTCAAATAATATTATTATACAACAGACAACTTCAGCACATGTATATCCATATACTTTTTATAGAATAATATGTTATATCTGACGTGCACGTCTTACATTCTTTTGAAAAAAAAAAACTGCTCATTGCTCGCTTTCTCTCAGACATCGAATGGCTGCGCCAGATGTTTCCTTGGTCCGACCTGTATGTAGATATACATAGATACATTTAGCCAGGAAAATAAATAAGCAGTATATATTCCGGAACGGTATTATTATTATTAATATAACATTAGCAATTTCAACACATGTTTAATTTGGTTTTATTAAAATTCCTCATTTTACTAATTTTTCATGCATTATGTTTGTTTGTTAGTTTTTTAATTTCGCGTACAGCTACACTAGGGCTGTCTGTGCTAGCTGTTCCTAATTTAGCAGTGTAAGACTAGAGGGAAGGCAGCTAGTTATCACCACCCACCGCCAACTCTTGGGCTACTCTTTTACCAGCGAATAGTGGGATTGACCGTAACATTTTTACGCCCCCACGGCTGAAAGAGCGAGCGTGTTTGGCGCAACGGGGATTTTATGCATTGTGAGATGAAATAATAAAGTGTGTTGAGTTACACGCGTAAAATATCCTAATTTATGTAACTGCAAACAAGTAAAGAAGACACTGAAGAAAACAGTGGGTTTCATGTTCCCAATTAATTACATGAAAACGTAAGAAAATGAACATACGTTAGAACTTAACACTTGTAGATTATAACGAAAAGGATAAACCTTGACAACGTTATTGTACTGTAATGTTTATTGTACAACGTATATCACGTACTAAGCTAGTTTTCTTTTTTAATTTCTTATGATCTCATGTGATTAACTGGAAACATAAAACGTACGGTTTTTTAACAATATAAAACACTTGATATAGTTAAAAAACAGTGGTTTCTCATTTCCAATTAATTAAAAACATCTCAGTAAGTGATATACATCGTACAATAAATATTACAGACAATACCATTGTCAAAGTTTGTCCTTCATGGACAAATATGTTTTCGTTATATTCTATAAGTGTTAAGTTCTATTACATTATTCCTGGTGGTTGATCGTTAGGTCTCAGGAAATCGGATTACGATAACCATGGTGGACAGATCATAAATAAGCGAACGTGAACGTGTTCAATTTTCTAAACAATAAATAAACCATTAAATTGCTAGTAAACGCATGATTTTCTTATGTCAAAAGTCAAACGATAAAAAGTTGTTACAATGTGACAAAGAAATTATGCTTCAAAAGAAATTCATGTCCAAAACGACCTTGCTCATGTAACACTGTACTAAAATGCTACAAGTAACACGTGAATCAGATAATATAGATTTCATGATAGTGAACATATTTAAACTTGCGCATGATGTATTCCAGTATTAATGGTCTTCAAGTCTAATTCTAATCTCCACATCTTGTCTACTTACCTTTAATGCGATTCATATACATACGTTTTCTAATTAACAATCTGTCATGTAACATATTTAATGAATAAGCAACTGGGTAGAATTAGATTTTCACGACAGTAACTCTAATATAAGTCATCCAGTCGAGTTTTTATAGTCTTTTCTAACGAAGCCATGCCTGTTTGATCGTTTTTAACCACATTAAATCATAACGTCCTTATTGAGCTATTTGTTTTGTGATAACATTGATTAATAGCATTCAATTGTAGACGTCATGCTGTAGTGTGAGGCATGACACCGTCCCACATGGTGGACAGGGCAAATAGCCTGACGTATCTTTGCTCTAGAGGAAGAAAAAACAAGTTTGTTTCCATATGGACCGTGGAATGTTTGTTAGTCTTGCAGCTTTGTAATAAAACCAACAAAGTATTGTTTATATGTTTTAAATTTCGGGCAAAGCTACGCGAGTGTTATCTGTGCTATCCGTACCTAATTTAGCAGTGTAAGACTAGAGGAAAGGCAACTAGTTGTCACCACTCACCGCCAACTCTTTGGTTGCTCTTTTTTACCAATGAATAATGAGATTGACCGTCAAGTTATAACGCCCACACGGCTGGCAGAGCTAACATTTAAGATGGGAATTATATTCGAATCACCTCAGATTGTGAGTCAAGTGCCATAACCTCCTGGCTATGCTAAGCCTGAAGCATTGTGTGTTTCGATAAGATACATTAGAAATAAACTTGTATTCCTCAATGAGGATAACATTACTTATCTCTAACCATTATGAAACTTTCCACGGTTCTTATGTGTCTTTAAAGCAATTCTATAAACTATTACTCATGTAGATATTTTATCTAGTTCAATTTTCCTTTTAATACTATATTATTATCTATTTCCCAAAGTCAATGCCATAAGGATTAGGTGTAGCGCAGAGGTGTGGTTTGTTGTTTTTTTCCATTGTGCGCAGAAATACATAAAGGGTATCTGCGCTAGCCGTTCTTAATTTAGCAGTGTAAGACTCTTGGGCTATTATTTTACCAACAAACAGCGGGATTGAATGTCACTTAATAACCCCCACCAGGCCTTGGCTTAGAGTTAGATTGTCTTTCTAAAACACATATGGTTCTTGATTCGAAATCTGTTTCTTTCAAACGTTATTTTATTGTTTCTATAATTTTTTTTAGTTATTATATTTTCCATAATGCCTATTTTTGAAAACCTTTTATTTAAATAGAACAAAATATTCAAATTTTCAAGTATAAGACTGAATGGTAGATTTTTCAAAGTTCTTATCAATAAACATTAAGATGAACCTCTATACAATCTTCAAAGTCAATATATTAATTTCCACTCGGTTGTGTTTTATACGTACATTACTCACTGACTGCCTGCCGTGTAACTCCATACCAATTATAATTAATCTAGTCTTCAAATTCTATGTTTGTAAATTTTATTAACATACACTTAGTCACAGAAAGGAATATTTGATATAACGTAACACGCTCGAAAGGTATTACTCATAAAAGCATTGTTA
Organism: Tachypleus tridentatus; assembly: GCF_004210375.1. Taxonomy (NCBI): domain Eukaryota; kingdom Metazoa; phylum Arthropoda; class Merostomata; order Xiphosura; family Limulidae; genus Tachypleus; species Tachypleus tridentatus. The sequence goes on from NC_134825.1 coordinate 119,336,755, forward strand.
CTTTGTTTTTACACAAATCTGCACGAGGGCTATCTGCGCTGGAAGGAAAGCAGGTAGTCAGCACCACCTACTGCTAACTCTTGATGTGTTCTGTTGCCAACGAATAGTGGATTGACATTTCAGTTTATGACGCCAACATGGTTGAAAGGGCGACCATATGTGGTTTAACGGTGGATTCGAACCAGCGACTTTAAAATTACGACTCGAATGCTCTAACCCTTTCGACATGCCGAGCCTCTCACAAAAACTTCGTTCTGTTTATAAAAACCTGAAATATAACCAACAAATAATGAATTAGTTTTATAGTAAGTAATATCTACTGATTAGTTTAAGCTAACTTAAGATAGGCAATTCTAATTTGAAATACAATTTAAGAAATGTCCAATATCAATTTTTAGTCATAGAATTATAATTTATTCAGTTCGGTAATATTCAGTATTATCAGCTAACATTGTTCCCAAAATAATATAAACGTTTATCTTTCCGATTTTCCCAGTTTTGAATAAAAGTTTCAGTTCGACTTATCTAAATATTTTCCTGTCCTGTCGAATAACATTAATAAATGATTACACTGGACAGTTTTGCTTTATGGTGAATACAATATAGTATACAAAATATAAATTACTATTAATTTCGGGCCGGAATGGCCAACAGGATTAAGATGTTCGACTCGTGATCCGTCACACCAAACATGCTCGCCCTTTCACTGTGGGGGTGTTATAATGTGACGGTCTATCCCACTATTCGTTGGTAATAGAGTAGCCCAAGAGTTGGCGGTGGATGGTGATGACTAGCTGCCTTCTCTCTAGTCTTACACTTCAAAATTAGGGACGGCTAGCGCAGATAGCTTTGCGCGAAATTCAAAAACAAAACTATTACTTTTAAATAGAAATACATATATAATAAACACTAAACTCACAGCTACAGAAACATTTTAAAATTTTATTTTCTAGATAAATTTTTCATTATCTCTTTATACCTCGAACTATAAACACTGAAAAATAGTCGAACATCCAATGATGTTGTTCAAATATGGTAATTTATGGAATTAAAGACAAGTATGCATAATGTATAACATTTCTTTCTAAATATGTGCACATTTCATTTTCTCAGCATTATTATACATAACTGTATATATATTGTATACATTGGTTCACACATAAAGAACGAGTAACAAAAACAAAGAAATTCACCCGAAGGAAAAAAAAATCAATCTTCAAATGGTTTTTGTTTTGTTTTGTCATTAAATAGCTATACGGGATTGAGAGAACATACTGGATCGAAAACTGAACTGCACTGCTGAAACACGAGATATAACATAGGTAACAAATCATTTCGTCTTTGATGATCGTTTTGTGTTTGAGTCCATATATGTATATTCACACAAATTATACATCATATATCAGCAACGCGGTTTCTTGAGTGGCAGAGCACAAATAGTCTATTGTGTATTTTGGGTTTAATCAGAATTTCCTATAACTGCTATAACGAGGTAAATAATAACTGATGTTATATTCGCAAAGGACTGATCACCATAAAATGAAGAAAGAAATATATAGATATTATTGCCGGTTGGTTAAGGCGCTCGACTCGTGATCTGAGGGTTGCGGGTTCGAGTCCTCGCCACACAAAACATGTCCTCCCTTTCAGCCGTGGAAGCATTATCATGTGATTATTAATCCAACTATTCCTTGGTAAAAAAAAAATAGACATCTAGTCTTTTACTACTAAATTAGAAACGACTAGGATAGATAATTTTCTCGTAGCTTTGCGCGTAATTCAAAACAATTGTTTTTTTTAATTTCACGCAAAGCTACACGAGGGCTATCTGCGCTATTTAGCAGTGTAAGACTATAGGGAAGGCAACTAGTCATCACCACCCACCACCAATGATTAGGCTACTTTTTTACAAACGAATAATGGATTGACCGTAACATTATAACGCCCCCACGGCTGAAAGAGCGAGCATGTTTGGTGCAACGGGGATTCAAACCTGCGACCCTCAGATTACGAGTCAAACGCCTTAACCCACCTGGCCATGCCGAGCCATAAATTCGAAACAAACAACTTATTGCTTTAAATGACATTCAAAATAAAACAAGAAATCTATGCGTAGCTTGAAACTGTTTATTTTATCAGAATAAATAATCACACAATAAATAGTGAGTTATATCCCGAATTCTAGATTAATTCGTAAGTCAAACCATGTTGCTTCGGTATTTAAAAATTCAATTAATCCAACACAAACCATAATTTAAATTGTTAACCAATTTACACAAAGTATTTGCATCTGAACTGGTAATGACTGTATTAAGATTATTTGGTTTGCAAATTGGAAGTATGTAGGTAATCAGTTTTGAGCAAACGCTTAAGTACGCGTATGCAACTTAGATGTTTGTACTATCAACACAAATTAAAATTAACGCTGTGCATTCTTTTCACGGACAATCAGCTCAGGATGGGCTTAGAACAACAAAGATATGAATCGTTAATATAAACTTATATTATGTTCCTTTCATTGTTCATACTTTTACATTATGTTCGTGAGTTCGTCCGTTTTAAATTTCGTTCAAAAGATAAAAATGGGTTATTTGTGCTAGCCGTAACTAATTCAGCAGTGAAACTGAAAGCAGTTAGTATCTTTTAGAGTATTATTTTACCAATGAATAGTGGGATTGACCATCACATTATAATGTCCCAACTGATGAAAGAGCGAGCATGTTTCGTGGGACGGGGATTAGAACTAGCGACTCTCAAATGGCGAGTCAATCATCCTAATCGCCTAGCGCAGATAGCCCTCCTATAGCTTTGCGCGAAATTGAAAATAAATAAACATATGTGTTTTTCGTTTTTTCGCTCAAACTTTTCAATAAATATTTTTTGCTAATTTTAAATCAATACACAAAAGAATCAACAGCTCCAAAAACAAACTTATCATGGAAGAATATTCAATCATTTACCACGTAGAATATATACAAGTAACTAAATAAAGTACGATATAATCCTTCTTCATAAATATTTGGCTGTACTTTTATTTGTTCAATGTTTTTATTTTACATTTTCGTGAAAAGTTGAATATTTCTATTTTCTATTTCTGCTCTAGGGTTATATTAGTGCCTTACTTTAACTATAGTTTAAAGTTTGATCAAATATTCCTCTTTGTTCGTGATTACAGTAACACTTCTTGTTAAAACTGATCTTTGTGCCTTAACCCATTTAAAAAGTCGATGGGAATAACACATCAGACTTTCTACCACGAAGTCGCAGAATAGTTCTCGACATAAAATTGGTTGTTTTAAAGATTTTACTATAGAATGGAACAGATCAGAAACTGAAACATATTATGAGACTGTGAGTAATTTGTAATTAGGCTTAGGTGATCATACATCAAACTAAATATGATAGCTACTGATATCCTATTATCACATCAGTAGTTATAAAAATACTTAAAGCCTAATTTATTTTTTTAAAAACGTCTATTTTTGAAAATATTTTACACATAGTGGATTAAAAATGACTATGAAAATATTTACTTAAAATTAATTATTTGGCTTGTTTTGGATTTCGTGCAAAGCTACACGAGGGCTATCTGCGCTAGCCGTCCCTAATTTAGCAGTGTAAGACTAGAGGGAAGGCAACTAGTCAACACCACCCACCGCCAACTCATGGTCTACTCTTTCACTAATGAATAGTAGGATTGACGGCATAATTATAACGCCACCACGGTTGAAAGGGTGAGCATGTTTCGTGTGACGGAGATTCGAACCTGCGACTCTCGGATTACGAGGCCGTGCCGGGCCATAATAATTTGGAATAGTATAAAAACATAAGCAAACTTAATGCAAACATAGTGAAAGCACAAACAGGTTAGAATTTGAATCTTATAAGAATAAAAATAAAATAATTTACTTCGATAAACAAAGCCGGTATTCAGGTGGTTTGAAATTGTCCTTAACACCGAAGTAGCATTACATATTGTTGCTGAAATAATATATACACTTTGGTGTGGAATTGAAATAGGTGCAGCTGTCGAGAAATACGTGTGGAATAAATTCAGCGAAACTCTTTGTAATGAGTTTAAGGTCGATGTGAAAAATCGGGTCATTCAATTATTTAAGACGTTTATAAAGACGCAGTATTTTAAGAATGATACGCGAACCTAAGATCTGGTCATAAAACATATAATGATTTAGTAAATAACTTTATAATAGTACATGGGTAAAAGGCGTGAATAAATCTTTGACTATCAAATCATATCAATGAAATATATAGTGAAAATTATTATATGTGTTATAAACTGGAATATCCCTAAATTAATTAATGATAGCTTTCCTCATTTTACAATGTAATTAACTTATGAATAAAAAACACCATTTTATTAAGGAAAATTTATATTTCAAAACCATAATTATAAAAATCAAGTAATCGAGAAATAGGGGAATGTCTATTTATTACACATAATTAATTCTATCATATCGTAATCAAATATTGTCAGTACTTTAAACCTAAATTATAAGTGTAAAAGATTTTATATAATTAATAAAATAAATAAGAAAGTGATTAATTACCATTAATTAGAGTTATTCTAGTGATAATAACTGTAATACTTTACAGAGTTGACCCTTAACATTGCAACTAACAATATGATTTAATATTAATATTTAACTTAATTAAATATTAAATTAAATGTGTATGATATTGCATTCCAGAAACAATTTAATATTGTTAAGAATTTTTGTTATTAATTAGGACTTGACTTAAACTCTGTTATTTTTAACTAACAGTTTATAAAAGACTTATGATTTTTTTTTTTAAGTTCTTGCATAGCTACATCAGGAATATCTGCGATAGTTGTGAAACACCAGAGAGAAGGTAATTAATCATCACTACTCACCGCCAACTCTTAGGTTACTCTTTTACCAACGAATAGTGGGATTGACCGTCACATTATAACGTCCCCACGGATGAAAGGGAGAGTTTGTTTGGGGGTCGGGGATTCGAACTCGCGACCCTCAGATTGAGAGTCAACCGTCCTAATTTCTTGTCCATGCCAGACTCATTTATGGTGGAAAATTACATGCACATAATTTCTTATGTATGTTTGTATTCAAGAATATGTCTTGCTTATTGATGTTTTATTTTATTAGTAGTAATCCGGTGTTCAATACCTGTCGCTACTAGAACATATACTGGCTTGCCCTAAATGCATACGCACACATACACAATAACACAAGTTATTAAGTTAATTTTGAAAATATTAAACTTAAACCCCACTATTTATAAGACTTAATCTTACCATTATCCTTTATATTCCTTTATCTAGAAATCAACACAAAATTCCCATGTACCGCACAGAGCCTAATGAATCCCATGTACCATTACTGAGCTAAAGTGTTCCTTCATGATTCATAGCTGTTCTAATGTATCAATTACTTCTATAATTACCTCAAGGGGAGGTCGTAGTCTACCAGATTCCCACGCACATGAGCAGGATTGGTTTCTGATGCACATGACGGGTGGCTTGAATGATGTTTTAAAACCTGCTTTCTTGAAATCCAGAAGGGGTCATGAACAAAAATTTCGAAACCAGACAATTCACATTCAATGCCCTCTTTTCACTGGCGGGCAGAGTACAGATAGCTTTTTGTGTACCTGTTTAATTAGGAACAAACAATCTTTTTAAATGATTCTACTAGTACGTCCTATTGTGCCCAGGCATGTTTTAACCTTCCTTGGAAGCATCTTTAACAGAGGTAGACGTCATTTTGATAAGGACTCTTAAGTCCGCCTGCCAAGTTTGGTCCTAAAAGCTACAAAACTCGCGATAAGCTCGTGCATAATTAAAACAATAGTTAAAATTATTCCATGGATTAATATACGATTCTTAGTTTTGCACTAAATACGTTCTCTGTGACATAAATATGTCCCCTCGTAAGACAATTAACTGGGTAAGAGAAGAGATAAAAGGAATGCTATAGGTTGTAAAGAAAAACTAGCTAACAAAAACGTTGAAACCACTTCTCGCAGATGCAAATTCCTGGTGATAAATCAAGATATTTGGATCTCTCTAGTTCTTTCAATATCCTCTCATAGACGTGCTGAATATCTATTCGGAGTCATATATATATAATTTACAGAAGATTGCAATAAGTACTGCAAACTTATAGGAGATAATGGATGTTGTCTTCGTGATAGAATTCTAATGATAAAAAATGTCGCTTCACTCCCGCCGAACAACAGAATAATCTCTTTTTATTTATAAATTACCTTGGTTCAGAGCTGTCTCTCGACACATTGCACATTGTGAACATTTACGCTATTATGTGAGCACTTTTCTCTAATATTTCTTTACCACGAAGAAGTTAATTCAGTTTCAAAGTCAAATAACTATAGAGAAAACGATAAATCAGATAGCAAACTTCTCAGTTATGTCTTCATCAGAATTTTTTCTCTGTCTTTACGTTGTAAGCTTAACTTTAATTAACTTATTTAGTGGCACTTTTATAGTGATAAAAAAACAGATTTTTAGATCACTAGATATTTCATTTGTTACTTTCATTGAACATACTTAGAAGGATCTGGACTATAGATTCAAATCTAGCATGATTTTTTTTTAATTAAAGTCTCATGCAGGCAAGTATCGAATCTTTCACTTTCAGAATGCGAAAACTTTGGAAACGTATTATTTTGGACAGGAAAAATATAATATTGAAAGAGTGAAGCATTGTGAATTATTATTATGTTGTGATGATATATAACTTCCATAGTTGTGAAGATTAACTGCTCAGAATTAAAATATTTAGTTTGGTTTGAAATTAAGCAAAGAGCTATCCAATGGGCTATCTGTGCTCTGCCCACCACGGGTGTCGAGACCCAGTTTTTAGCGGTATGAGTCCGCAGACATACTGCTGTGCCGCTAGGATGCGAAAGATTTAGACAGAACTGTGTGTTAGGCCTCCAGTTACGACTTTAAAATTCGGTTTTTGGTATCAATGAGAAGAACACGGATAGTGAACTTTGTGTTTAATTAGAAACAAACAAACCATGTTCCTAAAATGTTTCACATACTAATAAAACTCCCAAATGTTCTTTCTCACATTTACTCTGTTTTTCATTTTCTTGTTTTAAGAGCTGGTAAAGGCTTAGTGATTATTGTGTCGGGGTACCAAATGGGGTCTAAGGTTCGAAGCGAAATGTCACTTGACATGATCCTGCCAAGTATGGTCTAAAGTTCGAAGCGAAATGTCAATTGACATGACCCTATATGCAGCTGGGGGTTTCAGTTCAAATAGCTGGACAAAAGTTCGTGTGTTGGAAGATGTTTGGGTATCTGCTCGTGTTGAACGAACGGTTATACCTGAATTTTAAATATCAGAATCCTCGGTATACATTAACATATATATCTCTGACCACACCATTTAGATTACATGCACGGAATGAACAGTTGAAGTTAACAAATTTAAATCTAATCCGTGTTGAAGAGAAAACCCACTTTCAGTGAAAATTATATATTTAAAAACGGCTGGTATGGATAGAGAAAGCACTATGTAGAGGAGCGAACAACGTTTCGACCTGACGATGACCGAAGAAGGTTGAAACGTTGTTCGCTCCCCTATTAGTGTTTTCTCTATCCTTACCAGCCGTTTTTAAATATATAAATTTAAACTTAATTGTGTTATCATTAAACCATTTAAAACACGTTTTAAAGTTAATCTTTTTCAGAAATAAGACAGTTAAATACTACTCAAATGTTTTGAAATATAATTGTTTAACTAAATACGATGTCTGTAGGTTCTCATTCTAATTAGCCACCAAAAACTTCACGTTTTTATTTTAATTGTTTGATAAATAAAACCTTTAAAATATTCCTCAGTCACAAGTTTCACCTCAGCAGTTAAGGTCTAATACTGCTACAAACCTCACCACTCTGACTGGTGCATGACTGAGTGACAGAATATTTGTATTCCTTATTGCGCACATAACATTTTTAGAATAATGTGAAATAGAGGGAAAAAAAACTATTGTTGTTTTTCAGCGTCTTATGCTTTCAAACAGCAGAAAGTTCACACATAGACTACTGAATACATACGTATAGCGTTCCATAATATAGAGATAATAGACAAGAGGGAAGGTAATTAGAACTTATCTTTTGAGTTATTTTTATCTGACGAAAAAAAATGACTTTTTACCTCATTCTTATAACAGCTCCAAGATTACGATGCGAGTTTGAGTGGTTACGGGACTCGAACCTTGAACATTCTGATTCACAGTTCGGGCACGTTATGACTGATCCAGAGAAAAAAAAAAGGAATGCAACTTGATAATTAATCATTACAATCCTAAATGTTTCTACGACTACAAACATGTGAGAGGAAAATTATTTTTCAAAAGTATAAAACAGAAACCAATAAAAAAAATGAACAAGTATATTTTGTTCTGTTAGTTATAAATATTAACAAGCTAAAAATGTATATTTTTCCGATATAAATAAGGTCGAATATGACATAAAGTTTCTCGTCACGTCTAAGTATTAGATATACAGATGCCGAATTACTATCAAAGTTCACACAATTTCAACACAAACTTTTAGTTTGACACTTTTATTAAGGTTTGTGTGTGCTGACAAAGTCTGGTTAAACTTTACGACCTAAACTTTGAAAACAAGTAATTAAATGAATGAGATCCTATGTGATAGACATGTTGTTCCACATAACTAAAGTACTACTAGTCTGCATTAAGTTACCTGGAAGGAAAATATATAGTTTCATATACCTTAGTTTATGGAACAGAAACTATTAGGACTTATATTAAGCCTCTCACAATCTGTTTGGTCATTTGTGGACTTTATTTGCTAGTCGACAAACAGTATTAGTTTTCCAATGCGGAACCTCTATCTAAAATTAGCTAAATTAGATTCCAATTAAATATCTAACAACCAGCTGTGCCTCTAATTCACTTAATTTAAAATCCAATATAAATTCTCAGTTGATAAAGTTAATCTGTGTATTGATTCTTTAGAAAAATTGTTTGGAGACTTGCATTACATAGTCGCCATATTTTTATGGCGAAAAAGAGATGGGATATATATATAATGCACTATATTTGTATGAAATATACTAACACTCCCTGAATGCCCAATTTTAAAAGAAAGAGAACATGTAGCGAACTTTATTATTTCCTTCAGCGGTTGTGTTCTCTGAGAATAAAGTTCTGTGGAATATTTCATTTTGTGGCAACCTTTAAAATTACTTACACACGGAAACCAAATAGAGTACATGGATTTGAGTACGTTATATTAGATCAGGTTTAAATATATACATCAGAAAGTCTCATAACACTACGTATGTTCTGGGCCCAGCATGGCCAAGCATGTTAAGGCGTTCGACTCGTAATGCGAGGGTCGCGGATTCGAATCCCGGTCGCACCAAACATGTTCGCCCTCCCAGCCGTGGGTTCATTTAGAATCGGAATTTAGAATTAATGAAACTGAAGAGAAAAGAAAAAAAAATGTTTCGAGACACCAGGCTCTTTCAAAATGGGACCTGAGACAAGTCATACCTCAGCCATTATAAGCAAAGTTTTATAATAGATAAAAGGCCAGAAATATAAAATTAAGTTGCTAAAGCTCTCCCATGCCCTCGGCAACAAAACGCAACATAATGTGACTGGGAAAGTGACAGAAGCACGTGCACATATTTGAATTTTCGTCCCTAAGTTAGCAGTGTAAGACCAAACGGAAGACAGCTAGTCATCACCACCCACCGTCAACTCTTGGGCTACTCTTTTAACAACAAATAGTGGGATTGATTGACCCTTTATTACGTTCCCATGGCTGAAAGAGTGAGCATGTCTGGAGTGACGTTGATTCGAACCTGCAACCCTCAGGTTACGTGTCATACCTAGCCATAACGGGCCGACCTCAAGAGAACGTAAATAAAACTTCCTACCAGAAAGATATAAACTGTTATCATATCCATATTATACACAAATGAATATTCATAATTCTATTTGTTCTCGTTTTATATTAGAGATTTTCTTATTGAAAGGGGCTTGGTTAAGGCGCTCGACTCGTAATCTGAGGGTTGCGGGTTAGAATCCCCGTCACACCAAACATGTTCGCATTTTCAGCCGTGGCGACGTTATAATGTGACGGTCAATCCCAGTATTTGTTCACAAAAGAGTAACCCAAGAGTTGGCGGTGGGTGGTGATGACCAGCTGCCTTCCATATAGTCTTACACTGCAAAATTAGGGATGGCTAGCGCAGAAAGCCCTCGTGTAACTTTGCGCGAAATTTAAAAACAAAACAAAAACATATATCTACTTATTTATATAGCCCTCTCCTCAATGGCACACCGCTAAAATCCGGGTTTCGATACACGTGGTGGGCAAAGCACAAATCGTTCATTTTGTAGCTTTGTTTAAATTAAATGAAATGAGACACGAGTATTATGAAACATATATGAAATATTGTTGAGAAATTGTGCACGTCTGACGAGTCTCTCTAATTATCGAGATACGTGTGGAAGTAATGCATTATAAGTAAACTGATGTTTTAATTACCAACATAAAATGAAATGAACCTTTAGACATAATTTAATATTAATAAGAAATTATTCATTCATAAATCTGGGTATATTTCATTAAGTTGTCAGTTATGGTAATTATAAAGCCAGGGTTTCTTTTTAGCCTTATTTGACAAATATTAATGTGTTCATGTTCGTGATGGAAACAAACATACGCAGATCAGACAATTTCATTGTAAGTTAACCATGTTTCTACTTGAATTTTACAGTAAATGTGTTTTAGAAATGTGGTTAATGTTTACAAATAAGGAAATCGAAATGGAACTTCTACTTTTGAAAGTCTACTCATAAACTGTATTATTTTTTACGAAACTAAGCCTTTTCATTTATTAACTGATCACAGAGGGTGCACGTGTTTTTCTCTTAACAATACCACATCGCGCTATCTTTTGTATCCACCGAGGGGAATCGAGCCCCTGATTCTAGCCTTGTCAATCCGTAAGATTTATCGTTGTCCCACTGTGGGGGGGGGGAAAGGTGGCATGGCCAGGTGGTTAGGACGCTCGACGAAACATGTTCGCATTTTCACGCCGTGGGGACGCAAAATGTAACAGTCAACCCCACTATTAGTTGGTAAAAGAGAAGTCCAAGAATTGACAGAGGGTGTTGATTACTAGTTGCCTTCCATCTATTCCTTCTCTCATGTAGTTTTGCACGAAATTCTAATCAAACCAAACCCAGTGGAGGGATATCAGTTAGAACTTTGTATTCAAGAAACTTCAACGATGACTTTGGTGCTATGTTTTTGAATTTCGCGCAAAGCTACTCGAGGGCTATGTGCGCTAGGCGTCCATAATTTAGCAGTGCAAGACTAGAGGGAAGGCAACTAATCATCACCACCTACCTACCATCACATTACGCCCAAACAGCTGAAAGAGTGAGCCGTTTGGTGCGACCGGGATTCGAACCCGCGACCCTCGAATTATGAGTAGAACGTCTTTGCACACTTGGCCGTGCCGGGCCGACTTTGGTAGTAAGAGCAAACGTTAAAACAAATCGAAAGACTGACAACCAAAGTTTATTGTGAGGTAAAATTGGCATTACATTCAGATCTATTTTCAGAGGAACGCTTAACAAAGACATTAATTTGTTTTAATGTAATTAAACAAAATTATCTGCGTTTATTGTTTTATATATGTGTATAATCATATATTACTGAGAACAAAAAGAAAGTGAAAACAGTGCCGGGAAACTTACCAAGACTTTAATTTCTCTATTTTAAAATAATATTAAAATATTTTCGAACTATGGCATAGGAATGAGAAATGAAATATGAGGATTTTTACTCTTTTTTTTCAGAAAACACTATAATGAAAATCGCACACTTTGCACACTTGGGTGTGACAAGCTAATTCTACTATTCGTTTAAAGTAGCCGAAGAGTAGACGAAGGGTGCTGTTCACTAGTTACACATCAGTTTCCCACACAGCACATCACATTGTCCTTTTTTCTCAGCAATTTTCGCTCACCAGCGGCTCAGCGGCATGTCTGCGGACTTACAATGCTAAAAACCAGGTTTCGATACCCGTGGTGGGCAGAGCACAGATAGCCTATTGTGTAGCTTTGTGCTTAATTCAAAACAACAACAACAACCCCCAGTGGCTCAGCGGTATGTCTGCGGACTTACAACGCTAAAAACCTGGTTTCGATACCCGTGGTGGGCAGAGCACAGATATCCCATTGTGTAGCTTTGTGCTTAATTCAAAACAACAAAAAAACTCAGTAATTTTCTTATCTTGCCTTCTGAATTTAGAAATATTCCCAACTTGGTCACTTTTGAAACGTTAATCCAAAATTAATTATTTACAAAATCATATTACGGTAACGTTTCTCTTACAGTTCTTAGAGACCGCTGATTCAGTTTGCTTTCTTTGCAGAAAGTAGTTCTAAACCTCGAATTTCTTCTGTTCTCAACCCATTAAGTATTCTCTTCACTAAGTACTCATTCGCTAAAGTCACCGTCTCACTTACATTCGTTGGCTTCCAATTTTTTAAATATACCGCAACCTGTGTTGGTAACTTTGTCTGGTAACATGAAATCCACATCTTACTCAGCATCTCCACGAGAGTTAAATTCTTTGATCCGTTAAACTAGCAATTCATACCTCCTTGTTCCCTTAACTTTAAATGTTTTATTTTCTATTATTTTTAACTTTCTAAACCTCTTGTCATAAACTCTATGAATGTTACACATACATCTCTAAAATAGCTGACTTCACTATATCATAATTTAATTTTAACTGCACCTTCCAATCATAGTGTGGTATTATTAGTTTTCTAACCATATTATTTTGTTAATTTTAATAACTATCGTTTTGCTCGATAAACCTGGCATGGCCAGGTGGGTTAAGGCGCTCCACTTGTAATCTGATGGCCTTGGGTTCGAATCCCGCTCGCATTAAACATGATCGCCCTTTCAGCCGTAGGAGCGTTATAATGTGACGGTCAATCCCACTATTCGTTGGTAAAAGAGTAGCCCAAGAATTGGCGGTGGGTGGTGATGACCAGCTGCCTTCCCTCTAGTCTTACACTCGTAAATTAGGGACGGCTAGGGCAGATAGCCCTCGAGTAGCCTTGCGCGAAATTCAAAAAACAAACAAAAGCTTTTATTTTATATTATATTCTTTTTGGATTTAATAACCATATTATTTGGCTGTTAATTCGGTTTTTACTAACTATCGTTTGGTTGTTATTTTCGGTTTTATTAACCGAATACTTTGGTTATTATATTTGGTTTTAACTTATAGAAAAGAAACGTGGTCTGGCTATTGTTTTAAAAGTACAAAAACTACATCTATACAAAAAAATCAAGGCAAATGAACATTCATACCAACCCTACCAGAATAACACTGCATTTCACATACCATTAAACCGAATTCTTTTTCCCAGCTCCAGACGTGTTTTTTTTTCTCAGTTTATTTTCTACCTATATCTTAAAAAGTCCTAAATCTTTATCATATAACCTTCGGTTTTCCTATTTTCATAAGTTAAAGTTTAGAAACATCATAAGTTGTGACCCCATATCAAATATCTCTTCTTGCTTTTAACTCAGTTACCATAACTTATTATACTGAAGTCTCCATATTAATTTACTAACACGCTAGCGTTAATTATGTACTTTTAATCAGCGAACCACACCACTTATTATAACCAGTAAAAATTATACGAACCAATAAAAAAAAAAACACGAACCAATTAAGCACAGAGAGTAAACATTCTTTTCCGACTTCGCCGGTTTATCCATTTGAGTTTCTTAGTTGGATTTTTTCGAGGTGGTTCTAACATTAAATTATTCTTTCGTTGTTTGGTCTCGATGTTCAATGGATCTCACTTCTGATAACACTTTGTTACAAGCATTCGGTACTCGCTGTTTACTTTCTTACGTCACTCAACTTACTCTATTTACTCTTGTCAGGATTTGACTGAAACTAATATAGACGTAAGAAACTACTCTTTATTACTGTTAGGCTTAGCTACAGTTTTTAATTCGTGTATTATTTTCTCTCTTCGCTGTTTACCTTTCATGTTTTCCGATCTCTTCTTTTTCTTTCGTTGAACTTTTGTCTTTCATATTTCTTTCTTAAACCCACGCCCAAATTCGTCCATTTCTGTTTGATTTTGCTTCTGTTTCACAAAAACGTAACGTTTCCTAACCATAAATTCTTCAGAGTCCTCATACCAGCTAGAATCAGAAAGACTACCGCCTATTTACCTTTCCCTATGATAATTTCCAAATTGCTTTAGATAACGTAATACCATGATTCCTCAGAGACTGACTAAAGGCCAGCGGCTTTTTCACCCTCTCGGCTTTCAGTGGATGTTACTTAGAAACAGCAGGTCTTCTTATAACATTTGTTTCAAGTTCTTGAAGAGAGGTGTTATTATAAATTATTTAAAACTTCAAAGGACTTATTTTCTACACAGTTTGAAACAAAAAAAATATCAAAGATAAATAACTGAGGTTTATACACAGGTCAGTGGGCATACATGGCAGCTTTCATACGCTATATTAGTAAGTACAGTAATTAGTGTAACCTGCTAATAATGCAGGACTGATTTTCAAACATTACATGTTTTTATCATTTGTCAACACTGAACGCAAGAGTAAGAAATAAAAATAAATGAAACCTTACATTGCGTTGTAGTTTCGCGCATAAAACGATGAATTAAAAAAAAATATTATTTAATTATATTTACGCTAATATTTACAGTATTTTGCGGAGAAAGATAGATTTGTTAGGAATGTTAAAACATAAAATCGATTATATTCCGGTAAGGTTAAGTTATCATGGTAAAACCCTACATACGGAGAACTTTATTTTATAGGAATTTTGTAATTAAATTAATCCTTTACATTTTTCTAATTTGCCTTTTATAACACCAGAGGGAAAGATCTGATTTATCTTTCTGTTGTTTTCCAAGTAGTAAATCACCAATATAAATATTTAGTGATTCTTGTATTCTGTGTAACCAGAGGAACACCAGACTCTCAAATGTAGTCATATTTCATTGTTATGTTCACAAACATTCCTTCGCGATTTTATTAGTAATCTAAGTTTTGTTAATTTATTTAGATACTCGGCGTTTCGCTTTACTGCTTCTTCAGGAGCGGTCGTTAAAACACAAACCGAAACTGACATTACAAAGCTGAAATGACTAGTTAAATAGAAATAACATTTTTGGTGTTATAAGGTCGTATACTTCTAATGTTAATCTAAGTTTATTACGTAGCATAAGTCATTATTATAATGTATTCAAAGAAAATAATTTCGTATATTGATAGATATCAGGGTGTTCTTTTTTTTTTTAACTTACAAAATGTAGAAAAATATCCGTACGGTTTTTGATAAGCCTGTCGTGTAATAATCCAATGCGAGTGGAGTTGTTTGGGAGGTGTTTAGAATGTGTGACATTACGAAATGAAACACAGCTGTGACATCACGTTTAAATGGTCTTCGATGTCTTTATTGAATGGCGTCAAGGAGTGGTCAGATGGATACCAAAGTGTTTTTTTTTTCTCTTGCAAAATGTAAGAATTTCTTAAAGTTTCCAACGCCGTTGAATTACTTTTGTTGTCCTCACTCGTATTTTTTCAATTGAACAGTTTACGTGTAGGGTATTTTTCAAATATTACACTTTGCTTAAATACACTGATTTTAAAACTTGAATGTCAGACAGTTCAACTCAATTGGATTTGTAAGGTATAACTGACATTTGCTTTGTCGAGTTTATTTTTATAAGAGTGGCCCGGCATGGCCAGGTGGGTTAAGGCGTTCGACTCGTCATCTGAGGGTCGCGGATTCGAGTCCTAGTCGCACCAGACATGTTCGCCATTTTAGCCATGGGGGCGTTATAATGTGACGGTCAATCCCACTATTCATTGGTAAAAGAGTAGCCACAAGAGTTGACAGTGGGTGGTGATGATTAGCTGCCTTCCCTCTAGTCTTACACTGCTAAATTACGGACGACTAGCGCAGATAGCTCTCGTGTAGCTTTGCGCGAAATTAAAAAAACAAACAAACTATTATTTTGATCAAAAACTGATAATTGAATAACATTAAGTTACAAATGGTTCTTCGAACCTCTTTCTAACTGATTTGGGTTTTGGAGAATGCTAAAGTCGAGAAACAACCGTAACAAATAAAGCTATGAACTTTATAGTGGAGTATAAGATTCATATATTCTTATATTTTGTTTTGTTACGTCGAAAAAAGTCATTATTCTGTGATTTATCATTAACGGTATATACTTTTTCTGTCAAAACGAATATATATTATTTAAACTATACCAGTAATCGATCATCTCTACGAAGCAAACTGGTATACTTGTGTGTATGTATTTTGTTATATCAAAGCCACATTAAGCTATCTGCTGAGTCCACCGACGGGAATCGAACCTTTGATTTCAGCGTTGTAAATTCATAGGCTTACTGCTATATCAGCGGGAGACTATTTGTATATGTATAACGTATTATGAATATAGTAGCGTTGTAAGTTCGTAGACTTAAGGCTGTACCAGCGGGGGAGCACTTGTATATGTATAACGCGTTATAAATATATGTGTATGTTTACTCACTGAATCCGTGTCTTATCACGGATTCCTTTATTATCAGACAAGTATAACAGATATTAAGAGATGTTTTAAATAAATACTGTTTTAATAAATTAGCAGATCAAGAAGAATAACTATTCTGTTAACACATTATTAAAGATTATTCTATGTTCTTAGAACATGTATATTTAACAGAATACACGCGAACGTGGAGGCAGTACGTTCAGCGTCTCCAAAACAGCTACGTACTTGAACGTGGGTTGGCTTGTTTTGAATTTCACGGAAAGCTACTTGAGGCTATCTGCACTAGCCGTCTCTAATTTAGGACTCTCAGACCAGAAGGAAGACAGCTAGTCATCACCACCCACCGCCAACTCTTGGGCTACTCTTTTACCAACGAATAGTGGGATTGATCGCTTCGTATAACGCACCCACGGCTGAAAGGGCGAGCATGTTTGTTGTGACGGAGATTCAAACCCGCGATCCTCAGATTACGAGTCGCACGCCTTAAC
The DNA here is from genome assembly GCF_004210375.1 of Tachypleus tridentatus. Taxonomy (NCBI): domain Eukaryota; kingdom Metazoa; phylum Arthropoda; class Merostomata; order Xiphosura; family Limulidae; genus Tachypleus; species Tachypleus tridentatus. The sequence continues at coordinate 119,353,902 of NC_134825.1, forward strand.
AGCCTGGCCATGCCGGGCCACTGATTTGAAATGCCCATCTGGCATACATTATGTGTTGTAGAATATGTAACAAATACTATAAAAATCAGATTTATGAATTTTTCTTTGTATATATATTGTTTTTTTGTTTTTTTTTAAATTAAGCACAAAGCTACACAATGGGTAATCTGTGCTCTGCCCACCACGGGTATCGAAACCCGGTTTTTTAGCGTTGTAAGTCCGCAGACATACCGCTGAGCCACTGGGGGCATTGTATATATATATATACATATATACATACAAAGTCTAAAATTTAATCATATTCGTAGTTGTATCTAAATTATCTCGTCAACAAGGAATAATAAAAACACGTCATATTTGTTAGGCTTAAGCAAGAGAAATTAGAAAAAAAAACAACTTAGAAGTTTAATAAACCCCTGAATTTTATCTACCGGGAAAGTTCCCTTCAAAGAAATACGAATACGTAAGTTTGGCGAGTTAACACTTTTCATATATAAATTACAGATGGCCTGTGTATAGGATGGCTTGCTTTGGGTTCGCTTAGAATGGACTTACAATAATATCTCATGTATGTATTCCTGGCCGAAAACATGTACACGACCCATTACGCTAGAAGTTCCAAACACGGCTAACAAACAATATAGAAATATCTACCAGTTCGCCCAGAGTCTGCTGGGAAAATTAATCCATCCTTTTATTTCAACACTCGTGTAATTATCACACAAATTTTGTGTACAGAATACTTGTTATAGTTAAACTTTCTTGCAACGGAAACCAAACCACATTAGGTGAGGTAGAATATAGACACATTACATTAACTGTGCATCGTTCTGTATAGTGAGCTATTTTACAGTGAGATATTTTGAGATACTCTAGACATACTCTTAAAAACTATGATATGTCTTCAAAATAAGGCTTTAATTTCTTTAGAATACGTGTGCTATTTTCTTGTCTTGTTGTATGGCGTTATGAAACGTTTATAAGGCTTAACTATTATTTGTGCTCAATATCACAAGATAATAAATTTAGAGTATTTAAATAATTGACAATTCATATTGTAACAGAATTGCACATTTCCTATATGTGTAAAATAGCATATATAAAAAAGGACCCTTTAGGCGAGTGGTAAGTTTAAGGACCTATAACGCTAAAGTCCTGTATTCGTTTGTGGTATACATGCCACAGATAGTCCACGGTGTAGCTCATATCGTGTGTGTTTTCTTATAGCAAAGCTACATCTGTCTGAGCCCACCGAGGAGAAACCGATCCCCTAAGCTCAAAGTACTTAATATCTTTTCGTATAAATGTTTCTCCTCGTTTTATTTCTTCAAAAGGTAATCCAGGGCTCGACCCGACATGGCCAGGTGGTTAAGGCACTCGACTCGTAATCCGAGGGTCGCGGGTTCGAATCACTGTCACACCATACATACTCATCCTTTCAGCCATGGGGACGTTATAAGGTGACGGTCAATCCCACTATTCATTGGTAAAAGAGGAGCCCAAAAGTTGGCGGTGGGTGGTGATGACTAGCTGCCTTCTCTCTTGTCTTACACTGCTCAATTTTGGAATGTTGGGACAAATAGGCCTCGTGTAACTAACCATTATTTTCCCTCGATGGGCTCAGCAGATAGCATGTAGTGGTTTTACTAAAATAAAAAAAAACAACACACACACATAAGCTTACGCACACACAATGTATTTTTACTCATTATAAGTAACTCCAAAAATACATTGTGTAAAAAAAAGGTTATGATACCTGTTATTACTGAGGTAGTTGTGTTTCGTCATCGATAAAATATGTTTTATAAAACTTTGCGAAACGTTGTTTGAGAGTTACTTTGGCTAGAAAGATAAAATCTTTGTCCAAGTTCTGCCACGTGACTGTGCAGTGTGTGTCGCCATCTCTTGGTTGTGGTAAATATTGTTTTCTTTTAATTTCAAGTGATACCACCGAGCAAAGATTTTCTAAACTTTTAAAGTGAATTGTAACTATAAAAAACAAAACTTATCATTTTTTACATGTCTATTTATTTACTAATGCTAAAAAGACAGAATAAATTTAAAATATAGTCTTTTAAACACAGATCAACATCTGCTTGCACAAGTATAACTTGAAGACATACTTATTTCGATTTTTTTATGTTACAGATATGGTCTTAGAACTAAATATACTTGAACGTTATCGCACGTTGTCTTGTGAAAATCGTGTAATTGTAAATCACTGTAAACACGTCTCTATCGGCGTCATGATATTTCTAAATATGTTAACTTTGTAACATTCTAAATCTTGTGGTATATTCTGTTTATTTGTGTGTGTTTAACTGCCAAGCAAAATAACTTTTTGCCTATCAGGAATATAGAAACCAGATTTTAAACGTGTACGCCTCTAAGCTTACCGTTGATCCACTGCGGAATATGTGACGTACATAATTGTCCAGCATATATCGCTCTGATAAGAAAGAAACAAAAACCCTCTTGCAATTGAAACTCAATCAGAACTTGTTATTTTCTTTGCATCATTCTCTTCCGAAACTCTCCCCCACATTTGTGTCTTAACTGTAATTATAAGGACTTTGACTGATAAAAATATGGTTTCAATACCATCTGGGATAGAGTACAGATAGCCCATTGTACAGTTCTGCGTGTATCACAGTCGGAGTTCTGCGTTCTTCTACGATGCTAGCGACATCTATCAAAAATATTTAAAGCTTAAAATATATAATTTTTCATAATATTCTAACATTGTATAAAAATAAATAAAATGGAAGGGGTTTTTGTTGCTGAAATTCGAGACTGTACTCATGCTTCTGTTACGCAAGTAATAACATTGATTCGATTTCCAAGAACGTTTTTATAATAAACAGAACAGCTTTAACTATCATTCTAGCCTTTAATATTTGATTACAGTTAAAACGTAACCTTCTATTAAGTTTCAGATTTTAATCACTCAAAACAGTAAAGTTAACACAGTGTCAAAATATGATAAAGACGATATGACTGAGTTTCCTGAAACATCTTAAATAAACACAACTAAGGAAAAACTATAATGTAGTTCGAAATATTTACAGACATTTAATTCATTACATAGCTGAACAACAACAGTATTACAGAAAACAAAATCACCCAGGAACCTGTACCTCACAAGTTGTTCCTCTACAAATAAAACACATGCTCTATACATTTCTCAGTGTCACATTGTAAGTCTATGGATTTATAACGTTAAAAAAATTGGTTTCGATACCTGTAATAGGCATCCTAATGATAGCTTTTAATGTCTAACTTAATTACAAACGAAAGTGTCAGAGTATTTATGACAAAAACACTTAACTTCTATAACACAACTGACTTGAGTTTTTTTTTTCAGAATTCGCCTATTTTTACGTAATTAATCGGCCCCGGCATGACCAGGTGGTTAAGACGCTCGACTCGTAATTTGAGGGTCGCGAGTTCAAATCCCCTTCGCCCCAAATATGCTGGCCCTTTCAGCCGTGGGGGCATTATAATGTGTCAGTCAATCCCAAGATTAAAGATAAATATTCCATACACCTGCCAAAACATTAATTAATTAACTATATGTGTTGTGAGTAATGTCATTTTGTGTTCTAACCGTGTTTTCAATAGTTATTGAGCTAAAGTTCTATGTTTTTCTGCAGGCTGTTGTTAATGAAAAAGGAAAAAAAAAATCTCAACATGTTTTCAAAGTAAACACAATTGGTTATGTCTCACATTATAGCCTGACAGGAAATGAAGGCTAGTTTACCAGCTGCAATGACTCGAAACAATATTTGTTTCTCTTGACTCATTTAGTTACAGCGAAATTACGTTTTCCCGCCTTCAAAACGGGAGATTGAACTGGTGAAGGAAATTGGTCATAGATAACCACATACGTTAATTCGCAGATTTCACTTGATACACAAAATATGAAAGCGTAATAGGAGATCGACAAGATGTAACAAGCAAGACAGTGCAAAATGGGCGATACACTTCATTTCGAACCAAGTTTGGCAAAGGACTTTAAGATAAATGATATTTAAAAAACAGTAACAATATCTGAGATTAGATAATACTATATTGGCGTGTATAATAACTATAGTGTATATTTTATATGCTAACATATAAAGGCTTTTAATATACGTACTTCAACTTTATATATTCTAATAATGTCTGGAACTTACAGAAAAGGTTATTAAATATATGTACTAAACTACTATCACACTATCTCGATTACTTTGGAACAAAAGACAGCTTATAAGAACTTCAGAGATTAAATTTCATGAGAAAATGCGTTGAACTTACATATTCTATAAGTGATATTCAAATATAAACTCACTACGATGAGTTTTGTTCGTTTTTTTTTAATTTCGCACAAAGCTACTCGAGGGCTATCTGTGCTAGCCGTCACTAATTTAACAGTGTAAGACTAGAGGGAAGGCAGCTAGTCATCACCACCCACCGCCAACTCCTTGGCTACTCTTTTACCATCGAATAGTGCGATTGACCGTCACATTATAACGCCCTGACGGCTGAAAGGTCGAGCATGTTTGGCGCGACCGGGGTTCAAACCCGCGACCCTCGGATTAAGAGTCAAACGCCTTAACACATTTGGTCATGCCGGACCCTTACGTGATACACCGTAATCTCTGTAAGAAGAAATAGCTCCAAGTTAGGTCATATTCTTGAACATAATATCAAAACTGTCTAGACGTTGCATCAGAATTTTTTTAAAAACACTTTAAACAGTAAGATAATTTAATAAGCTACTGTTCAATCATTATGGAGACTATTTTTATAATTTTCATCAGTATTACGCGCATAAATGTGTACGTTAAGCACGTTTTAGGAACACGTTTTTTTAGGTGGCGATAAATAGATCTGTAGCTATTAGATCTCAAGATCTCAATAGCATGAAAAACAACAAATACTGGTAACAAAACGAAACGTAAAGAAATGAAAAGAAAGACAAGGTTCTTATAAAAAATGTTGCTATGATGTATTCTGAGTAACGGCTTAGAACTAGCTATATCATTTTATAGATAAACGCTGTTACATATCAATGCTTTTAAGGTTGTTCTCTCATATTATAAAACTGTTGTGATCTGTTTTGATTTCATGCTGGTCTGTGTATCGAAATATCCAACGTTCGAACCGTAACAAGTTTCTAAACGTACTACTCACTTTGAGCTGTGGGAGATTACAATAAACGTGACAGTCAATGTCGCTCTTCTTTTAATGATAGTAGTATATTGGCAGTGGATACAGTCGCTGTTCTTTTAATGATAGTAGTATATTGGCAGTGGATACAGCCACTGTTCTTTTAATGATAGTAGTATATTGGCAGTAGATACAGCCAATTGACTTCTTTTGCTACATTTCTAAATCCAGCCACCCGCTAGTACAGCAGTAAGTCTATGGATTTACAACGCTAAAACCAGGGTTTCGATTCCCCTCGGTGGGCTCAACAGAGAGCCTAATGTGGCTTTGCCATAAGAAAAACACACATTTCTAAACGTGGCGGTATCTGAACAGTTCCTTTAGCCTATTTGTTTTGCATAAGGTTCCCTATAGGCTGCATATATTCTTACATAATATTTTGAGCTACAATATTTAAAAAACACTATATAATGAAGTGTTTTTTATTTATTTTTTGTCAGCGTGCATTGTCTATAGGTTTATAAACTTGAACTCTGAATCTTGAAATATCTGATTTAAAATAAAAAAATCTAGTCAGTTATCTTTCGTTTACTATGACTACTTTTCAATTTCTCTTATTTTCCCTTGGTTATGTTCCTACCACAGGTACTGGATCAGCGGTAACTTTGGGGGCTTTTTAAGTTAGAATTGGAGGTTCAATAACAGAATTATGCTCAACGCACTTAACTAACTACATAGGCTTGCGGTTAACAAAAAACAAACTTGTATGTTCTCCATATCTCTTTACATAGGCTTGCGGTTAACAAAAAACAAACTTGTATGTTCTCCATATCTCTTTCAACGGCTGATTCTGTCCATAAGGTCATATACGGCTTCTGTTATTCTGTTAGTTATTACTCCAGGCAATATTTCATTGTTTGTTGGTTAGCTAATGTTTGTTACTTTTTAAAGTTCTTATAAAGATTTATCGTTATCCATTTAAATCGGTTGTGTGATTTAGTAAGTTTGTTTATCGTTTAGTAATACAACACGAAATGAATTCGAGACCGTTTTCCAACATTCCTCAAATACGTTTCAGGCTTAACTAATTCGTCTCTTTATATATATATAAGAACTTATGTCGTCTTCGTGAGTGGTTAATTTGCTAGAGTGTGAACCCAACTTTACAGGGTTCGAGCCCGTTACCATTCACAAAAAAGTCACTTTCCGTACGTTGAAGTTTTACAATAACAGTTAAACTACACTATTTCATCATATGTAGATGAACGGTATTGAACACACAATTTTCTTATGGTCTATTACAAAACTCTCGTATTTTGTCTTCATTTAGAGTTGTGGAAACTTCAAAAGAGAAACTGTTTATTCTACACCAGTCTTGCGAACCACACACTAATTTCTTTGGCCAAGTAAATGTTTTCTTTCATGGTTATTTATTCAATATATAAAAAATAACGTTTGTGTTTCTTCATAATGATAACTCATTATCTGACTATAAAGATGAAATACAATTACGAATGTTGAACTTATTAACAGGAAAAAATAATGAACAGATTGCACGTTTAGCAATTTTCTTTGACACCTCGGCTTTTCCGTCTCCTCATTGTATTTGTAATTTAGTTTTAATAAACTTTATTGAGATTCGTATTACATTTATTTTAAATTTGAGAATTAAATACGATGAATGAGAAAAATATATTTGGACTGTAAATTTCAACATATTTAGGTAATATAGTCAAACTATATATACTAAGAAGTAATTCATTCGAAAATAATTCTTTTTTTTTCACTAACCCTGAAATAAAATCATCACTTTTCAATATATTGAATAGATGGCGACACAATATTAGGACACGTCAGCAACTTCGCTTTTCCGATGTTCAATTTGAATAAAGAAATGTCTGTTAAGATATGTTTCTCAGATGATTCTTTGGATTTTGCAAAAGCCTTAAGTTTTTTTTATGTTATAATCATATAATTGTAGCTCTTTTGCCTCAAAGAGACGAATTTGCATAAATGTACTGGCAAATAAAAACGATTATTTTATTAGATTATGTTTCGTGGTTTTCAACCTACCCGTCTTCTGTTCGATCTATCTTTTCAAAAATATACGCAAAACTGTAAAATAAAAAATTACTAGATTGAGGCTGGCTAATCGGTTGAAAACAATAGTTTATTCAGAAATGACATTGAAGTTAAATGTTATATCTTAAGAGTGCTTAAAATGTTTTATTAATTATATAGTAATAGATATAACACCAATTGATTTACTAACCCAAATTCATAAAACGTATCATTCACTCAGTTATTACAGATATGCCGAAAAATTGAGTTTCATATTTTTGTATCTCCTTCAGGAGTTCTCCTCTTCGGATCATTTGAAATATTTATATTATTTCTATTAATACAGAAAAATAAACGTAGATGTTTTCTGGTGCTAATCGTTTTTCAAAGTTTTTCAAAACAAACCTTTATAACATATTTAATGTTATGTGTTTTTACCACGTAAATGTTTGTTAGCAGTATTTCGTTAAAACAAGTAAAATGAGGGAAAATATCGAATAAACTTGACTTTACTAAAAAAACACGATATTCAAAGTTCTCGTGAAATAAATAATGAATTTGTTTTATTTGAAATATAAAACCAATTTAAATTGTAGTTTAGTGAATTATTAAGTTTATACAATCACCCTTGTTTTTCCTCCCCTAGCGGACTCATACCGCTAGAAACCGGGTGTCGATATGCGTTGTAGGCAGAGCAAGGAAAAGCCATTGTGCAGCTTTGTGTTTGATTCCAAACAAACAATTACCTTTCAGAAGGTGGGGGATTCTTTAGCATGATTTTTTCTTTTGTCAGTAGTTTTCACTGGATCACAGTCGCTTTATTTGTCCCAGTCAGCTGTAATTGGGCGTGTATAGAAGAAATATCACTTTTTTATATAACAGTTTATTTTGAATGTCGCGTAAAGCCACACGAGGGCTATCTGCGCTAGCCGTCCCTAATTTAGCAGTGTAAGCGAGAGGGTAGGCAGTTAGTCATCACCACCTACCACCAATTCTTGAGCTACTCCTTCACCAACGAATAGTGGAATTAATCGAAACTTTATAACGCCCCCTCGACTGAAAGGGCGAACATGTTTGGTGTGACGGGGTTCGAACCTGCAACTTTCAAAATAGGAGTCGAGTGTTATAGCCATCTGGCCATGGCGTACCTTTCGTACAAGCGTTATCAATATATTTCAAAATAGTGGTACAAGACAACGTTACTTATGTGTTCATGATATTTAAGAATTTACGAGGACAATTCTGGATCTCTCCACTTTGCAGAAATTACACTAAAATATACTTAACTTTTCCTACAGTGCCTTTATATTTTTAGGGCGACAGACAATTTGTTTCACAATATGGACTCCAACGTTGATCGTTGAATGGATCAGTTGATTTTGAGATGTATAAGTTATGACATAATTCTGTTGGAGGCTGTGGAACAAGATTTAAGTTATTGCTTAATTTAAAAACAACGACAAACATTTCGAATTATTTCTTTGATGAATTAATCAAAACATTATTTTATAACCAACATTTTCCTACAGCTATATCTGCTGTCTCTACCAAAGAGAACTGAACCCCTCTTATTAACGTCGTAAAGCCGTAGTCCTATCACTGTCCCAGGGGGCGTACCTGGAAATGTCTAGCTGTTGTTTCTTAATGTATCGTACTAGGTGTACGACATAAAGACAGAATACGTAGGAACAAACATGTTTTCATTAAGATACATATATTTCAAGTGGCCTCAGAACTGAAAACAAACTGCTTCGCCTTTTATGAGTGTATTTAATTATAATCACACAATTTGGTAAATGTATCACGACGAGGAAAATGAAAAATGAAACTTAAAAAGTTTCTTGAAATATTTAAATTGTTAATTTCACATTTCTCAAAAGGCTGAACTAGGCACTGGTTATTAAACAATGAGGTTTAATAGTTCCCTCACGAACAAGACAATGTTTAGAAGCGTACAGGCCAAAGGAACCCATTCAAGTATGGCTTGCATTCCTCATATGAACGTTATTAAATTTGATCATTCTGATACTGAAATTAAAAAGGTAAACCAGCCAATCAACCAGGTTGGTTTAATTGTAAAGAGTAATACAGGATATTCGGGATAATGTTTCACTTTCTTACACTGGTAAACGTAAGATATCGTAAGAAAAAACACAAACTTATATTCCTTAAAATTAAACTACAAAATATCGGCGAATTATAAAACTTATTTACATTTTGAATGAAAGATAGCCATTAAAAAAACAAAATTTGTAATATGTAAAATAGAAATTATAGTTCACATTACTATATCAAATTTAATAATTACCTTCAACTATAATTTACTATAGTTTTTACAATATTTTTTTACTATAGTTATTTTAACCTTCTGTTTTTGAGTAGTAATAACTCTTATACGACGTCCTTTAAAAGTTTACTACAATTATCTGACTGTAGATATACTTCAACACTTTACAGAATCCACTTAAAATATTTATTTCAGTCAACTCCTATGTTCAAATTATTTTAAAATGTTAAACTTTTAACATTGGCATGTTCTTTTAGACATTTGCTTCCATTCTCGATAAATATTTGAAGAAAAAATGTTATAAGTGCATTACTACTTATTATTGACTTCACCGCTAGAAACCAGGTTTCGATACCTGTTGTGGGCAAAACACAGATAACCCAATGTGTAGCTTTGTGCTTGATTCTAAACAAACAAAGAAACCTTACTGATTTACCAACATCAAGTTTTTTAAAAATATATGTTGTATATCTACAAATAACGGAACGGCCCGGAATCGCCAGGTGGGTTAAGGCACTCGACTCGTAATCTGAGGGTCGCGGGTTCAAATCCCCCTCATATCAAACACGTTCGTACTTTCAGCTGTTGGGGCGTTATAATGTGAGAGTCAATCCCCTATTCGTTGGTAATAAGTAGCCCAAAAGTTGGCGGAGGATGGTAATGACTAGCTGCCTACCCTCTCGCTTACACTGCTAAATTGAGGACTGCTAGCGCAGATAGCCCTCGTGTAGCTTTGCGCGAAATTCAAAACAAACCAAACCGAGGGTCACGGGTTCAAATCTCCGTCACACCAAACACGCTCGCCTTTTTAGCTGTAAAGGTGTTATAATGCAACGGTCAATCCCACTATTCTTTGGTAAAAGAGTAGCCCAAGAGTTGGCGATGGGTGGTGATGACTAGCTGCCTTCCCTCTAGTCTTACACTGCTAAATTAGGGACGGCTAGCACAGATAGTCCTAGTGTAGCTTTGCGCTCCGGCAAACAACCGGTATAAAATTTAAAATAAAATAAAATTATTAAAATCAGTGAAAAGTAATTACGTTAAAACAAAACAATCTCTAATTTTTAATTAAAAACCTAAGTAACGTTAAAAAGGTAAAAATTAAAACATTTGTAAGGTGGACCGTGTCACTGTCGTTAATGATACTTTCCGACGTTAGGGTAACACGTTGAAAAACATGTTTAAAATGGTGCCGTCGTTTAAAGTTGTAACAGTAAAATGTGGGCAGTTGTGACTAGAGACTACACATTGGTGCATCAGTCCCAGATAAAAGAGAAAAATGAGTTATATAGACAGTGATCAAGGTGTAGTCAAGTTAGGACAACTTTATGTTTCTTATCCTTAAGAAACACCTCTTAAGGATAAGTGTTTTTTGCTTATTCCTTATTTGGAATAAAGAGCGAAGGGAATAAAGAAATAAAGCATTAAGTTTGAGTTCTTCAAACTCTGGATTGAGAAAGTGCAGAAAGCTCCTGTGCAAAAATTGCTGCTCAATAAACTTTATGTTCGACGACTGACACGACATGTAGAAGTTGTCAACATAGAGCTTCGCAACAGTAGGAGAGAGTTGTCCAGTGATGGCATTAATCTTTATACTGAAATTTGTGACACTAACAACACACTCCTTAAAGACTCCAAGTTCCTGTAGGAAAGAATTACAAAGTGTCAAATCCACACACATTTGGAATCGCCTGTTCATTAAAAAGGTTTTTAATAAAAATGGGTAAATGGCCATGCAACCCATGTGAGAGGAGGTCTATCAAAATGCTATACTTTCACGTGATATCGTAAGTCTTCTCAAGGTCTAATGATACTGAAACAATATATTGTTGCTTGAGAAAGGCTTCTTTGATCGACGTTTCAAGTCAAATCAGGTGGTCCGTGGTGGAATGTTGTAGTTGGAACTCACACTTAGTGGACAAAAGGAGGTTGTCTGATTTGAGGAACCAAACAAGACAAGCATTAACCATCCTCTCTAAGGTCTTACACAGGCAGCTCTTCAAAGAAATCGGACCATTGTTTGAAGGAATCTTGGGATCATTCTCAGGCTTAGAAGAAGGTAGGACAATATTATGGTGCCGTGCATCAAGAAAGGCATTCTTCTGTCAGGTCCAGTCAAAAACAAACAAGAGGATCAGTAAGAAAAGTAGGAGAGAGATGGCACAGCATCTCATAGTGTATATAATCATGTCTGACCAATGTACTGTCAGACCAATGAGGAGCAAGTTTGAGTTCCACCAGTGTAAGGGGATGATTATAGTCATAGAGACAATCAACTCGAAAGGAATGAGGGAATCGCTCTGTCTGAATCTTGATGGCTTTCGATCTTAATTTCTAATGGGGAACAGAATTATAGTGCCCATTGACTTTTCAAATCTTGTTCCATATGATTTTGGAACTAGTGGTAGAAGAGATGCTGGTTTTTAATTTAATCCAAAATTTCTTCTGGCTTTGACGTCTTACTTGTAGAGCATGTGCAGGGGACTGCTGAAAAGCAATACAATTCGAAAGTAGGGAATACCTACAAAAGATATCCCAGGCCCGTTTTTGAGTTTTCAGTGCCACGGACGAGGATACTATGCAAAACGTATCGAGATTTTAGGATTACATTGAGCAGATGCGTGAATAATACAGTCAGTCACTGTCGCCACACAGTTGTCTATCAATGGTTTACAGACGATGGCTGGATCAAGTTTCGAGAGAGCAGTGAAAGAGGGCCATTTGGGTTGGTTCATCTGTCACTGGGGCATGCGGGTCGGGTGGCATCAACAACGGTCAGTTTCTCTCAAAATGATAGGAAAATGATCACTGTTTCATGTGTTACTGTTATCCAATCCTTGAAAAGTGAAGAAGAGTAGACCGAGATATCGATAGCAGTAAAAGACGGACCAAGTGAATGGAAACTTGTATAAACACCAGTATTGAAGGGAGAAAGGTTGTGATCCGATAGCATACGCTCTATGGAGCAATCCCTCAAATCAATATCAGCATCTTCGCAGATTGGATTATGTTCATTAAAGTCACCCAGGATTAAAACGGGAGACCGCAACTTTCAACGAGAGCATCAAGGTCTATATGATCACAGATATCTCCAAAATACAGGTAGAGAGAACAAACAGTAATGGTACGATCCAAGGAAATACGGATGGCTACCACCTCACAGCGTGTGTCAAGTGGCGAAGACAGGGCGTACACATGCTGATCGATCAGCTCCTGTCCATCACACAACCTGCGATTTCTGTACAAGAAAAAAACACTGCCGAAGGATAACTGTATCAGCAGATTTAAGAAATGCTTCCTGTAAGGAAAGACATAGAGGATGATAGAAATCAATCAGCACTTTGATATTATTTAAATTAGAATGGAAACCTCGACAATTCCACGGTATCAATGTAACTATTTTTATTTACATAGAGGAAAATTGAGCAGAGAGCCCTATGTTTTCAACCACGTTTCTTCTTTTTATTAAAAGGAGGTCTATCGACTTCCATGGATCCTGTCTTGAGTAGAATGGGCAGGTCTCTGTTATTAGGAGAAGATTCCAGTGACTGAGGGTGTGATCGAATAAGCATTCTGCATCTCGGGGCCAGAGAAGATGGATGGACCCGCGGAAACGCCTGAACCCAAAGCAAAAGAAGTGGATCTGGGGATCTACTGGAAGAAATGGTATGACCAGAGATGGTTATTGACATTGACTCATCAACTTTCATAACCATGGAGGGCTAATTACTTTTCACGTAGTTTGAAAACGATTCTTTTGAAGAGATGGTGAGACCTGTCTGCACTCACACTATAACACTAGAACAGAGTTTAGCACCATATGTCCGAGATGGACAGTAACTTTCCAGCCACGGGGTAAGAAATGTTGTGAACTGTTTTCAAATACTGTACTTCTTTTTCTTCTCCCTACCTAGGTACTGAAACAAAGTAAGATACAGAGAGCCACTATACATAGCACTCGTAGACATCATGGTCCTTGCCATTGCAACAAGCACACGTCAAGGAACCAGGACATGATGTCTTTGAATAACCAAACCGCTTACATTGAAAACATCTGAGAGGGTTTGTAATACATGACCATAGTTTGCAATTTAGATAACGCGTCTTGATTGTAACAGTTGGAAGTGGTGATGTATACGTCAAAATTATGAGATTGGTGGGCACCATAACTCCATTTTTGAAATACATCTCTTTTCAGAAACTCCTCAGATGGAGAAACCAGCGTGTGTCTCTGATTCGGAATTGTTCTTCAAATCTCTCTTAACAATAACTCTTGGTAAAGAATTCAAAGTAGCGTGGGGAGTAACCTCAATGAGTATATCCCCAATGCAGGAGGAGTTCATTGTGTTTACGAGTGGATGTTTCCTACAAGATGTCCCCAGAACGTAGATTTTGATTCACTGAAGAGAACCAGCAATCCCCTATAGTCCATTCTGAATAAAAAGGGAGACATTTGCCCTAAAGATGTGACTGACAAATAACGTAATATCAGAAAATGAAGTAGATATGTTGAAGACTGCTTTTCAGAATCTTCACGATTTGGTAGTTTGTGGATGATCTGTTTTTTCACTATTTTATTTAGATTTTGATTAGGGAGATCCATAATAAAGAAAGAATGTTTTCGTGCCCACTGACCCCATCCACCATGGAGTCATATGCAGGGACCCACGACAATGCCAAACATGGACAATGCAGCAACGTTAGGGTTTCGTGAGCACTACACCCAAAGACCAGTATGAAACAAAATGTCCACATCACCCGTTGTAAACGTCTAAGACTGGTACTCGTTTGACCCTAGCCCAAGTGGACAAGCCAAGTTACCCTGGGAGGGAGCCAAGACAAGGCCTCCCGTCTACAGGAATTCAAGGTCAAAGTGGTGAGTCGAAGTTAAATTATCTCCTGTCCTTCACAGGTCGCCACGCACAGCAAACATGTGGATGGATGTTTAGATTCCAGAGTAGGTAAACAGAAAGCGCAGAACCTTCTCCGGGAGGTCCCCTCACCATGTACAGGAATCCACACCAAAGGGTTATCCAGGAAGATAGACCAATAAAAATGACATCTTTTGTAAAGGAATCTAATAAGCATTTTAAGAAGACTTCAAATACTAAACTTTGAGCGTGTTTGAAATAACATTGGTAATATTCTCTCCTTGTAATCTGGAAATTACTAACGATAAATGACATGTTGCTCCACTTTATCATATGTGCTGATATAGAATTAAAACCACTGTTTTCACGAGCCCTTCACATGTGAAACTCCATCTTGAAACTGCTTGTAATTAGTTCATATTTCATTCCTAACTTGTTTTTATATCGCAAATTATTTAAACTGTTTTATACAAAGATCAAAGATATCATTTCTTCCTGTTTCAATTTTTACTTATATGCTATTCCATTTTTCTAAAACTGAGCAAACCAGTTTGCACAAACAGTAAAATGTTTAAGTTCGATCTTCGATACTTTTTTCTTGTTTAAATTAGGAAATGATTTTTTTTTCGGTGAATGACCGAACCTTCTGACTGACCAATGCTAAGCTTATGGAACACAGAGAGTGCATTGTATACTCTTAGTCTAAAACAAAGAAAACGAAACAAAGGTCAACATTAAACTAACGTATTTAACTATGAGTCTGATCATTCCAAGTTTGAGACAAAAATCTAGTGTTATGGTCCAGCACACGATGGTTTATTCATATCTAAGCTCAGTTCTTATTTTCCATTTAACAGTATAAAATATACTACACGATTAAACAGATTAATACAATACACGCGTTATATTCATTCTAATGTCTTAAGTTAATGTTTTTATTACTGAAGGGCCCGGCATGGCCAAGCGTGTTAAGGCGTGCGACTCGTAATCTGAGGGTAGCGGGTTCGAATCCCCGTCGCACCAAACATGCTCGTCCTTTCAGCCGTGGGGGCGTTATAATGTGACAGTCAATCCCACTATTCTTTGGTAAAAGAGTAGCCCAAGAGTTGACGGTGGGTGGTGATGACTAGCTGCCTTCCCTCTCGTCTTACACTTTTAAATTAGGGATGGCTAGCGAAGATAGCCCTCGTGTGGCTTTACGCGAAATTCAAAAACAAACAAAACAAAACAATATTTACTGAATGCAGTGTAATATTAGTAACTAATGCAATGTTTTTATTTCTTCAAACTAGATTACAGCTGGTATAAAGCTACCTTCACAAATTTCAAAACTTACGTTGTCATATCATGACACATAGTGCTAATATTTTCAGCTGCACGGCGTTTCTTCGATCCAGTATGTATATACAAAACTGACGAAATATACCACCATTCGCAGGGTTTCTAAAATAACAAAGGAAGAGTATGAACAAGGAACAGATGATCCATATTTTGTGAGGCCGTGAAAATGGACTAAAGTCCAGAAGCTTTTGTATAGAACTTTCATCTGGTATAAATGAACCCTTATTCTGTCTAATTAAAACTATACACAAATACACATGGAAATGTATATACACTAATTAATATTGTCATAGCAAAACAAGCACAGTAAATAGATGTACTTGGTTTTGGCGGCAATAATTCAAATTATTTTTTTATTGTTCCGCTCAAAATTACATAGTGTGTTATAGATAAAGATATATCTGTTCTCTGCCGAGCGTGAGACTTGAAATGCGATTTTTAATTTTGCAAGCCCTCAAATTCATCGCCGAGCCAGTGAGATTCTGACCAAATTCAGTTATAGATAAATTATTAGCAATAAGTTGAATATTACGATGCGTAAAAGGATGGCAGACCAATATGTTTGTTTTTGTTTGAATTTCGCACAAAGCTACACGACGGCTATCTGTACTAGCCGTCCCTAATTTAGCAGTGGAAAGGCAGCTAGTCATGTCTACCCATCGCCAACTCTTGGGCTACTCTTTTACCGACTAATAGTGGGATTGAGCGTCACTTGTAATGCCCCCACGTCTGAAACGGCGAGCATGTTTGGTGCAATGGGGATTCGAACCTGCGACCCTCGGATTAAGAATCGAACGCCTTAACCCACCTGGTTATGTTATTCTAGGTAATATATCATCAATAAATATTGCACGATATCGAATAAACTTATATTATCAGTAGAAAGTCTGACAAAATTTCAATAAAACACTAATTATAGTGAAATGTACTAAAGGTATACTCAAATTTATTTAACAGAGAACCATTTTCTATAAAATACGTCTTACTAAACGTAATCTGTCACTGTGTTTACCTGAATAAGATAAAACTCTTTATAAATTTCGAACATAACAAGGGGCTCGTCACCCCTCAGTGGACTCAGCAGATAGCTCGATGTGGCTTTGCTATAAGAAAACGCACACACTGAACATAACTTAGGACCACAAAATGATTTCGCTAATCGTAAATAACTTTGGATAGATCAGCTTTGCTTTGAAAATAGACTAATTGATTGAAAATTAAATTATTTAAAATCTAAGACTGCTTATGTTCTAGCTTTAATTCTCAGTGTTTTCACCACCAGGTCCAAGGTTTAGACTCGCGGCAAAGATGCGTTTAAAGCCATTTATGAGTTGTCATGAGCTATATATAAGTTGTAGCTAGCGAGCTAAGAAGTCTTGAATTATACTGTTTCTTTTATCTTTTTATATGTTTTATAATCGACCAGTTTATCGTCAAGTTTAACTACAATAACTTTCATGTCGTTGTTCTGTAATTACTGTTCCTATATATAACTCAGATCAAAAGTAATTCAGTTTGGATATTTGCGTTAAGCCTTCTATAGTATCATCTATATACTGTGTTGGTTACTCATATCTATTCAATTAGATCACTTAGACAACATGCAATTTTAATGAAAATTGAACATAGAACTTATATTGATATAATTCTCCCCAGTGTCACACTGGTATATCTGGGGACTTACAACTTTAGAAATCTAATTTTGATACCCGCGGTGGGCAGTTCATAAATAATCCATTGTGTAGCTTTGTATAAAAGAAACTGTCTATCAACCCAGACTATTTAAAACAATCTTACATATTAAAGAAGACACAGCGTCAAGTATGCAAGGCCTTTGTGTATTATGTTTGAGTTCTAAGCAATGGATAATATTATGATGTTGCGAATGATCTAGAGAAATCTATAGCCAGTGGATGTGACTTTTTTAAACATAACAAAATGTAACCCGATTTAAATAGAAATTGTAAAAGTGTATATCAAGTTTTGTAAAGAAATCTTTACGTGATGGAAGAACTGGATGTCGTTTTTGAATTCAGTGTACAAGAATTGCTGTAAAACATGTAAATATTTCAAGACATTAAAACCATCGCAGGCCTGTAATATTCATGCCAACTTATATTTTCAAACGTTTTCTTACTATACTAGGCCGAGCGTGGCCAAATGGTTAAAGTGTGCAGTTTGTAATCTTAGGCTCTCGAGTTCAAATCCCCGTGAAACCAAACATGTTGGTTCTTTCGGGCGTGGGGGCGTTATAATGTGAGGGTTAATACCACTAATTGTTAGTTAAAGAGTTGGCGGTGGGTGGCGATGACTAACTTCCTTCCCGATATCTTTACATTACTACATTAAAAACTGCTAGCAGAGATAACCGTCGTGTAGCTTTGAGCGAAAGTTTGAAACAAAGAAACCTGATAACTATGCTACATTAATAACGAAACAAAGAAACCTGATAACTATGCTACATTAAACAAAGAAACCTAATAACTATGCTACATTAAACAAAGAAACGTAATAACTATGCTACATTAAACAAAGAAACCTGATAACTATGCTACATTAATAACGAAACCGGAATAACTATGCTACATTAAACAAAGAAACCTAATAACTATGCTACATTAAACAAAGAAACCTGATAACTATGCTACATTAATAACGAAACCGGATAACTATGCTACATTAAACAAAGAAACCTGATAACTATGCTACATTAATAACGCTTAAAAGTATTGTGTAACCTATAATTTAAATGATATATTCTTGAAATTATATCAGTCATGTTTTTTGTGTTTTATTTTAGAAATAAATCAGTAAGCTTTAGTGAATATTTTTTCACCAAGACTCAATTTCTACTCATATATATCCACCTCTCGTGGCTCAGCGGTATGTCTACTGACTTAGAACGCAAAAAACCGGGTTTCGCTACCAGTGGTGACCAGAGTACAGACAGCCTCATTGTGTAGCTTTGTGCTTAATTAAAAAACAACAACAATAACTAGTCGTGGATAATAGACTAATATTAAATCCAGGTGGACACATGCATTTCACTTTATGGTTGATTTACAAATAATAGTTATTAATAAATATTTCCCGAGACTGCAGTCCTCTAACCTGGAATTACAAATCATATGATCTTGGAAATAAATCATTCTTCTTCCTTTTATTTATATGTATTCCTGTG
Source organism: Tachypleus tridentatus (assembly GCF_004210375.1). Lineage (NCBI taxonomy): Eukaryota > Metazoa > Arthropoda > Merostomata > Xiphosura > Limulidae > Tachypleus > Tachypleus tridentatus. The sequence continues at coordinate 119,372,794 of NC_134825.1, forward strand.
ACACAACGTGAAACTGTTTTGATCGTATATTTTACTTTTATCACAGACAATCGATATTTGCTGCTGAGACTTACAATGCATTTACGAGCGCTAAGACGCCCTCTATCACCGGCAATAGACTTAACTGACACGTTAGTCCGGTGATGAAGAACAGATAACAGTATTTCCACTGGAACGCTCTTGTTAGTTTCAAGTGCTACGGACAATCATACCCTCCCACGGACATGGTTTATGTTGCTTCTTGTAAATTAAGTCGTAATAGAGGTGTTCGAATTTGTTGAAAAAATTGTTTGCAGGGAACGGGATGTTTCTTCAAGACTGATTTAAGAAGTCTATATGTTTCTTCATTCTGTGTATCATTTATTTTATAAAAAAAAACTATTTTCGTAATAACCTCAAAAGTATTTCTGTAGGAAGGATAAAAAGAGTTGGTTCAGTAGAGGATAGAGAGATAAAAGACAAAAATAACTCACTAATAAAACTTCTATAAGACAGAAGAAAAACAAAAACAGCTCACTAATAAAACTTCTATAAGACAGAGAGAAACTCTAATACAGCTCACTAATAAAACTTCTATAAGACAGAGAGAAAAAAAACAGCTCACTATTAAAACTCCTATAAGACAGAGAGAAAAACAAAAACAAATCACTAATAAAACTCCTATAAGACAGAGAGAAAAACAAAAACAAATCACTAATAAAACTTCTATAAGACAGAGAGAAAAACAAAAACAAATCACTAATACAACTCCTATAAGACAGAGAGAAAAACAAAAACAAATCACTAATGAAACTCCTATAAGACAGAGAGAAAAACAAAAAACAAATCACTAATAAAACTTCTATAAGACAGAGAGAAAAACAAAAACAAATCACTAATACAACTCCTATAAGACAGAGAGAAAAACAAAAACAAATCACTAATGAAACTCCTATAAGACAGAGAGAAAAACAAAAAACAAATCATTAATAAAATTCCTATAAGACAGAGAGAAAACCAAAAACAAATAACTAATAAAACTCCTATAAGACAGAGAGAAAAACAAAAACAAATCACTAATAAAACTCCTATAAGACAGAGAGAAAAACAAAAACAGCTCACTAATAAAATTCCTATAAGACAGATAGAAAAACAAAAACAAATAACTAATAAAACTCCTATAAGACAGAGAGAAAAACAAAAACAAATCACTAATAAAATTCCTATAAGACAGAGAGAAAAACAAAACCTCCACAAGACCACTTACTAACATTTACATTTATTGTCTTGATATTCATGTTTACTTTTGTAAATGAAAACAAGTGAAAAGTAATTGAGAAATATGTAAAAGTAATGGCAGAGAATTTATTAACTAATTTTGTATAATTCGTTTTACGATGGCTAATATAATCATTTTATCACCTTTAACGACGTCGCGAGTGTTAAATGAAATGAATGTTGTGTAACATTATTCTATTAGCTATTACATCTTAAAACTTCTCTATTTGTATATATCACATTCCAGAGTTATTTATGTCCGACATCGATGATATATATATATATCAAATTTCTATGTTACTATTATATTCGATGTTTTTCCATTAGATTAAACATATCCTCAAGCATTCTACGAAAACCTTCATTTAAATTTAATGAGAGGTGTCACTCTAAATTAAATTATTATTATTATTATGGAGCATGTTTGTTTGTTTCTTTCTGAATTTCGCGTAAAGCCACAGGAGGGCTATCTGCGCTAGCCATCCCAAATTTAGCAGTCTAAGACTAGAGGGAAGAAAGTTAGTCATCACCACCCACCGCCAACTCTTCGGCTACTCTTTTACCAACGAATAGTGAGATTGACCGTCAAATTATAACGCTCCCCACGGCTGAAAGGGCGAGCATGTTTTGTGCGACGGGGATTCGAATCCGCGGCCCTCAGATTACGAGTCGAACGCCTTAACCTACCTGGCCATGCCGGGCCTTATGGAGTATGCAAATGCTATTGTGTTCCAATTTGTTTAGACTTTCAGTACAAATGTAGTGCATACTGGAGATTAGAATATATTCTTGACACTTAGAGACAGTGTATCCAGACTTGACTCCAAAAAACGGATTTTTTTTATTCTTAAAGTTATATCTATAACGTGTTTAAAGACCAGTGTATTTAACCCTGTGTTAAACAATATAAAATTCTTTTTGTTATACAAAATAAGTACGTCTATTCATATTACTTAACTTATGAAGTGACTGAATTTGTCATTTTTAATTAAATTCTAGAGGTTGGTTATGCCTATTTTTTGACAAACTATTTTTTACAGAAACTCACCATGCTGTTGTCAGTTTCACAAAAATGTTCTCTTGAAATTTCTTAGAACAGTTTTTTATAATCTTTTGATAACTTACTCACAACAGGATTTTTAAGCCAGTTTTCTTAGAAAACCATAGGAAGCAAGATTTCAAGTAACCAGTATGTTTACAATACACCTAGAGTGTATTTTGTGTGTGGGTTTGTGATATGTGCGTATAGGTAAGCGAAGTCTGTTGAAAAGAGATAACAAGCAGATTATTAGTTTTGGTAACTGCATGAAGATTAGCACATATGGTCGTTAACGTTATTATGTCGTGGCGTTGTAACACTTCTTTCTAGCCTACCATTAATGGGACACCAGCTCCAGACTATTTGTCTGGAACAGATCTTGCTTCACTTTTTATGACACATTTTCTGAAATTATGTCACCTTTCGTAGATACAACGCAACAATAACAAACGTCAGACTTCTTATCTGTCCACAAGTTGAGTTCTGATGTATATAGCGAGTCCTGTACATCGACAGCTAGATGAAAAATGGGGGAATGTTTTTGCTGTTATTGTTACTATGAAGCTGAAAAGGTCTACTTAAGACAAGACATTTGATATGTCGGTTTCTCGTAGGCTAATATTATACAGAAATCGAAGCATATTCCATGTGCAGAATCAGTTTTGTGCTGTCCTACCAAGCAGGAAATGTCAAAAATATAAAACATTTTGATGGAGTAAAATACGACGAGGGGGGGTTTTGTTGTACAGTTCCTTCAATACATATTTTATTAGCTACGATTTCGTGAAAAGCTGACACACATCCTCATCTTTAATCACCAGAACAGTAAAGTTAACACACTATTAAAATATAATGAAGACGACATTAGCGAGAGGGCTGAAACACCTTAAATAAACACAACTAGGGAAAAAACTATAACGTGATTTGAAATATTTACAAACATTTAATTCATTACATAGCTGAACAATAACAATATTTGTTTGTTTGTTTTTGAATTTCGCGCAAAGCTTCTCGAGGGCTATCTGCGCTAGCCGTCCCTAATTTAACAGTGTAAGACTAGAGAGAAGGCAGCTAGTCATCACCACCCACTGCCAATTCTTGGGCTACTCTTTGGCCAACGAATAGTGGGTTTGACCGTCACATTATAACGCCCCCACAGCTAAAAGGGTAAGCATGTTTGGTTCGAGGGTTCGAATCCCCGTCACATCAAACGTGCTCGCCCTTTCAGCCGTATGGGCGTTATAATGTAAGGGTCAATCCCACTCTTCGTCGGTACAAGAGTAGCCCAACAGTTGGCCGTGAGTGGTGATAACTAGCTGCCTTACCTCTAGTCTTACACTGCAAAATTAGCGACGGCTAGTGCAGATAGTCCTCAAGTAGCTTTGCGCGAAATTCAAAACAAACTAAAGGCCTACATTGGATTCACTTATAGGCAGCACTAAGGCTGCATAAAACAATGAATATGAGGACATTTTTAATTCAATGTTATTTTACCAACAGTAAGAGACCAAGAGGGTAAAATTTTGAAATGCCTGAAGTTTGCCTCATACTATTTAATATTAATTATTTCAAAGTCATAAAGTATGTTTTTAAGTCATATCTTCTTTTTTTTTTCGTAAACAATTTTTTATTTGTTTTTCAAGATCAAACGTATTCACTCACATTCTTAATTCAATATGTAAACAAGACGGAAATCTCAATAGCTGCGGCTGCATTAAGATCTCATATCTGTCTAAAGGTGGAACTATGAGCTAAAATTTATACTTGAAAGAAACTCAGAGCTACTTTATACAGCGACTACTAAGTTTGATACTTTCAGATAAAAATAAAACATGAAAGAAATTACCAAGGAAGTTCGAATTTAAAATATTTTAATACATGTTTCGCCAACCGCAGTCACAAAAAAAAGGCATTTTACGATTACCAAATACAACTAATGTAATACAGAAACAAAACACGATGGAAGTAACGCTGTTTTTTAAAAAGAGTTCGCTACCCGAAACTGAATCTTCAGAAATTTTAAGAGAGTTGCAAATAAACTTTGAAAATAGGTAATACTATATCTATATATTAGTAGCTATTTGGTGAGCGAACTGTTACATGCACTATAGCTTTTATACTGGGTCACGACTGACCATTAATGTTTCTTAATGGATCTGAGCCAACGAAAAACAAAGGTTGAGAAACGTCTCTCTATTTCGTCAGATAATCTCTTTGCTATGGTTATGCCCAATAGTCTTTGTTTAGATTTCAGTAAAAAATTCTAAGTGCGAAGTCACATTTGCCTTTTATTTTTGTTCTTCCAACATTCTCAGAACAAAGGTTCAGTGCATTTCCTTGACAGAAAGATTACGTATTGAAAATGTGTCCTGAGCTTAAGTGCATGTAATAAAAATGATTACAAATCGTTCACGTTTTTAGAGACTTTGGATCCAAGCTAAAAAAATATAGAGAGCAGTTTGTAAAAAAATAAATAAATAAACATGGTTTGATGATTGTATGACAACAGCATCTCATGCCTCGAACCACTAATACAAACCAAAATATACAAACTAAAACAAAATACAATCGAGGAAAAGCTCTAGCGTCGTAAAAAATATAATTTTCAAATCTGGATCGTAATAAAGCGTATCTTGAATAATTTTATGTTCCAGTGAATTTGAGAGATAAATACGAGGAATGATTTAATTTTATGTTTCAGTGTATTTGTGAGATAATTACGTGGTATGGTTTAATTTTATGTACCAGGATATTTGTGACATGAATACGTGGTATGGTTTAATTTTGTGTTCCACTATATTTGTGATATACCTACGTGGCATGGATTAATATTATGTTCCAGGATATTTGTGAGAAAAACATGTGGTATGGTTTATTTTGTGTTCCAGTGTATTTGTGAGATAAACACGTGGTATCGTTTAATTTTTTATACCAGTGTATTTGTTATATAAGTAGGTGGCATGGTTTAGTTTTAAGTTCCTGTATATTTGTCAGATAAAAACGTGGCATGGTTTAATTTTAAGTTCCAGTATATTTGTTAGATAAACACGTGGCATGGTTTAATTTTAAGTTCCAGTATATTTGTTAGATAAACACGTGGCATGGTTTAAGTTTATATTCCAGTATATTTGAGAGATAAACACGTGGTTTGGTTTAATTTTGTGTTCCAGTGTATTTGTGATATAAGTACGTGGCATGATTTAATTTTATGTTCTAGTTTTTTTTGTGAGATAAACAGGTGACATGGGTTAATTTTATGTTCCAGTATATTTATGAGATAAACATAGGGTATGGTTTACTTTTATATTTTTGTATATTTGTGAGATAAAGACGTGGTATGGATTAATTTTATGTTCCAGTATATTTGTGACATAAATACCAGGCATGGTTTAATTTTATGTTCCAGTATATTTGGGATATAAGTAAGTGGCATAGTTTCATTTTGTGTTCGAATATATTTGTGAGGTAAATGCATAGCATGATTTAATTTAATGTTCAAGCATATTTGTGTCATAACTACGTGGCATAGTTTAATTTTGTATACCAGTATATTTGTGACATGGATAGGTGGCGTGGTTTAGTTCTATATTCCAGTGTAATTGTGAGATAAACAGGTGGTATGGATTAATTTTATGTTCCAGCATATTTGTAAAATAAACACGTGGCATGTTTTAATTTTAAGTTCCAGCATATTTGTAAAATAAACACGTGACGTGGGTTAATTTTATGTATCAGTATATTTGTGAGATAAACACGTGGGATGGTTTAATTTTATGTTCCAATATATTTGTGATATAAGTACGTGGCAAGGTTTAATTTTATGTTCCTGTATATTTGTGAAATGAAAACGTGGGATGGTTTTATTTTATGTTCCTCTGTATTTGTGAGATAAACACGTGGCATAATTTAATTTTATGTTTCAGTATATTTGTTAGATAAACACGTGGCATGGTTTAATTATATGTTCCAGTATATTTCTAAGATACACGCGTAGCATAATTTAATTTTCTGTTCCAGTGTATTTGTGAGATAAAACGTGACATTGTTTAATTTTATGTTCAAGTATATTTCTGAGATAAACAGGTGACAAGATTTAATTTTATGTTCCAGCATATTTCTGAGATAAAAACGTTATATGGTTTAATTCTATGTTCCAGTATTTTTGTGAGCTAAACAGGTGACATGGGTTAATTTTATGTTCCAGTATATTTATGATATAAGTACGTGGCATTGTTTAATTTTAAGTTCCAGTATTTTTGTGATATAATCACGTGATATGGTTTACTGTTATGTTCCAGTATATTTGTGAGATAAACACGTTACATGGTTTAATTTTGTGTTACAGTATATTTGTGATATAACTACGTGGCATATTTAATTTTATGTTCCAGTATATTTATAAAATAAACACGTAACATGGGTTAATTTTATGTATCAGTATATTTGTGAGATAAACAGGTGGTATGGTTTCATTTTATGTTCCAGTATATTTGTGAAAAAAGTACGAGGCATGGTTTCATTTTATGTTCCAGCATATTAGTGATATAAGTACGTATCATGGTTTAGTTTTATACTCCAGTATATTTGTGATATAAGTACATGGCATTGTTTAATTTTATGTTCCAGTATATTTGTGATATAAATAAGTGACATGGTTTCATTTTGTGTTCGAATATATTTGTGAGGTAAATACGGTGCATGGTTTAATTTTATGTTCCAGCATATTTGTAAAATAAACACGTGACATGGGTTAATTTTATGTTCCAGCATATTTGTGAGATAAACACGTGGCACGGTTTAATTTTATGTTCAAGTATATTTTTGAGGTAAACAGGTGGCATGATTTAATTTTATGTTGCAGTATTTTTGTGAGATAAAAACGTGGAATGGTTTACTTTTATGATCCGGTATATTTGTGAGATAAACACGTGGCATGATTTAATTTTATGTTCCAGTATATTTGTGATATAAGTACGCGGCATGGTTTAATTTTATGTTTCAGTATATTTGTCACATAATTACGTGGCATGGTTTAATTTTGTGTTACAGTATATTTGTGATATAAGTACGTGGCATTGTTTAATTTTATGTTTCAGTATATTTAAGAGATAAACACGTGACCTTGTTTAATTTTAAGGTCCAGTAAATTTGTGACATAAGTACAAAGCACGGTTTAATTTTTGTGTACCAGTATATTTGTGATATAAGTCTGTGGCATGGTTTCATTTTGTGTTCGAATATATTTGTGAGGTAAATACGGTGCATGGTTTAATTTTATGTTCAAGTATATTTCTGAGATAAACGCGTGTCATGATTTAATTTTATGTTCCAGCATAATTGTGAGATAAACATGTGGCATGGTTTTATTTTGTGTTCGAGTGTATTTGTGAGATAAACACGTGGCATGGTTTAATTTTTTTATACCAGTATATTTGTGATATATGTACGTGACATTGTTTAATTTTAAGTTCAAGTATATTTCTGAGATAAACGCGTGTCATGACTTAATTTTATGTTCCAGCATAATTGTGAGATAAACATGTAGCATGGTTCAATTTTATGTTCCAGTATATTTGTGAGATAATACGTGGCATTATTTAATTTTATGTTCTAGCATATTTGTGAGATAAATGCATAGCATGGTATATTTTTTCTATCAATAAGAAACTAAACAATTTTAGAAACGTGTTATATTTCAGTACACGAAGACCTAATGGAAGTTTTAAACTATATAAGTTAAAGAAATATCTGCTTACCTAAAGAGACTATTAAAAATAACAATGGTCTAACAACAATACCATAAGTATCACCAAACTCCGTATATGCGGGGCAAAGGTTTACTATATTGTTAGTATACCTTTTATAGTTTAGTTTTGTTAAAATATTTAATCTTTCACTTTTTGTCGGTATATGTTTTAGTCCTAAGGGTGCCTATTTTAGTTAGAATATCAAGTTACAAATCATTAAGATTGAGGTTTGAGTGACCTATATTTAGCTCATCACTTGTGCATGTTTAGCTGTGTAGGAGCTTTCTAATAAGTAAGTTCATGTGTAAACTCGCACAGCTTTGACTGAAATCCAACAAAACAAATAAACTTAACCCCATCTTGCATTAATTCAACTAAATCTATTACACAAGCCAGTGTATTGTAATTTTTATAAAACCAAATTACTTACCTGGTGTTTGTGGTAGAATGAAAGAATGCTATTAGTTGTAGATATCTGAGGATGTGAATCAGAGGTTCGAGTACGGAAAAACAATTTTTTCTCAGTGTTGTTTTGTAGCTAATATTTATGATCAATATTAAACATTTATGGTTAAATTACTTTCACTGAAAGTCAAATATTAGAAAAAATATATTTTGTTTGTTTACAGTGTATTTGTTTAAGTTAAGCACAGAGTTACACAATGGGGTATCTGTGTTTTTCCCACCACAGGTAATGAAAATTGATTTATAGGATTGTGTGTCTTTAGTCCTGCCGCTCTTCACTGGGGACTATGATGTTTATACATAATATTAAAAGAGGAAAATTTGTATTCATAATCACTTCAAATTAAAACGATTTCAACTGTACTGAAAATGGAAGATCGTATGGTTGTGATTTAATTTGATCCAATTGTATTTCGTATTATAGGTGGATTATGTATTGGAAAGGAAAATAGAAAGTTAAATAGGCCAACATTTGCGGTAGAATGCAATAGGCCTGGCATGGCCAGGTGGGTGAAGGCGTGCGACTCGTAATCTGAGGGTCGCGTGTTCGCATCCCGCCGCACCAAACATGCTTGCCTTTTCAGCCTTTGGGGGCGTTATAATGTGACGATCAATCCCATTATTCGTTGGTAAAAGAGTAGCCCAAGAGTTGGCGGTGGATGGTGATGACTAGCTGCCTTTCCTCTAGTCTTACACTACTAAATTAGAGACGGCTAGCGCAGATAGCTCTAGAGTAGCTTTGCGCGAAATTCAAAAACAAACAAAAGAATGCAATATGTCTCCCGCCACGCAATGTAAAGTCGTGAATAACCAAGGAAAATCTAAATATTATTACTTGAAACCTTCAGAAGGAAGGTATCGTTGTACAAAATCCCATATAAGATGTTTCGTATAAACGTAAATAAATCGCGATTCTTTGTTTGTAGTTAAGCACAAAACTACACAAAGGGAGATCTGTACCTTGCCCACTTCTGGTATCAAAATCCAGATTTTAGTGTTAGTATGTAGATATATTGTTGTGCTACTGTGGGCAATTTGTTTGGTTTATTTCGAATTTCGCGCAAAGCTACACGAGGGCTATCTGATTTAGCCGTCCCTAATTTAGTAGTGTAAGACTAGAGGGAAGGCAGCTAGCCATCACCACCCACCGCCAAATCTTGGGCTACACTTTTACCAACGAATAGTGGGATTGACCGTTACATTATAACGCATCTACAGCGGAAAGTGCAAACATGCTTGGTGTGACGGAGTTTCAAACCTGCGACCCTTGGATTACGAGTCGAGTACCTTAACCACCTGGCCATACCGGGGCCAACTGGGGAAACACTGTGCTTTTTCTCTCTGAAAAGATAAGACGTCGACAATTGTCTGTCTTTCTTCAGGACCCTTAAAAGGTATTAAATTTCGCGTAGATTGATCAAAGGAAGTATTTGCCAAAACCCTTAAAATTATGGGTTCTTTTGACCTTTGAACTCTACTACAATGACATAATATGGACATATCCAAGATATTTGTATATATATGTGTGTGTGTGTGAGACCTGTTGAAAAGTATATTTTTACAATATTCCATTAATTTTGGCAAGAATACGGTGGAGTAACTGTTAAAAACGAAATTAATACGGAAGAGTAACTGTTAAAAACAAAATGAATACAGAGGAGTAACTGTTAAAAACAAAATGTGGCACGTTAACCCCGTACAATTAATAAAATTGTGCAAGTCCACCAATTTTTGTTTGTTAATGTGTGGAACCCGTCGGAAAGTATATTTGTACTAAAGCCCATTTTAATGGATCAAATATGACCGAGTAAGTGACCATAACGCCTAAAATTATGCTTTAATGTGAACTCTGGCCTCTTATAAAGACTCAAAACGGAAACATCCAACTTTTGTCTCTGTCAATTCCTTCAAATTTTTACTTATGTCGATTTCCATTTTGATCACCATACATGTGACTAAACAGAAGCACAAAATCTTTTTTCACCTCTGATCCTATAAAATCCGTTCAAAAGGACTAAACCAAAAAAATCGTCAGGACGTTTTGGACCGTGGTATAAGTCTACTAAGTTTCGAGTCGTTGTACTGTGAAATCAAAAAATGAAAGACGATAGAAATATATTTGGAACTAAAATAAACAAACAAAAAGAAACATAATAAAACAAATGTTTCTCTACAAAAATATACCACACACAAAAATAGTCCTAAGATAATTATAAAAACCTGAAAACAAAGTATCCAATCTCAGGTGTTTCTGAGGAACAAATAATCAGTTGAATATATGTTCGAAAACAGAGTTTACTAACAATCCTTTGCATAAAATATGGATGAACTTATGATTTCTTATTTATCAAAAAGGTTTGTTTGTTTTTTTTAATTTCGCACGAAGCTACTCGAGGGCTATCTGTGCTAGCCGTTCCTAATTTAGCAGTGTAAGACTAGAGGGAAGGCAGCTAGTCATCACCACCCACCGCCAACTCTTGGGCTACTCTTTTACCAACGAATAATGGGATTGACCGACACATTATAACACCCCCACGGCTGAAAGGGCGGGCATGTTTAGCGCGACCGGGATGCGAACCCGCGATCCTAAGATTACGAGTCGCACGCCTTAACACGCTGGCCATGCCGGGCCGATCAAAAAAAGGAAACAAATTAAATTCATATTTACTTTCCTTTTAAGCTTTCCAAAGCTTTCAGTGTTTGTTTCTCTGACGTCGTATCTTATTCTAAAAGTTTTAAAAATATAAATCATAATTACCTCATTTTCAAGTTTAATCTAAACGTTACTTATATTCTCTGAAAAGAGCAGTACATATCATTCTCAATGCCTGTTCTTATTGTTTTCCAACTCAGTTCACTGGTTTATTCCATCAGTACTTGTATTATTTCTGGTTAATATTATTCGTAATTTGTGTATGCTATGAACCAGTTAGAGTAAAATAGAATAGAAATATCTAACAATAAATTCACTTAAACTATCTTGAAAAATAACCTTTACCCCTAGTTTCTCGAATAGTCTTGACTACAAGAAATTGGTTAAGAAATCAACTAAGTACCAGATAGTAGCTATTACGAAATTTTTACAATTGGTACAGAGTTTCATAAACATTTATTATTTCAAACTGATCAATGTAAGCTTTTGCGTGAGTTATGAGGGTTTTTAAGCTAATCACTGTTGTACGAAAAATAATAAACAGGTTTCATCAATGAAAATGAATTATTTGTGAAATAAAATAATAACAAATGAAACGTGATATTTTTAAAGTAAATTATAAATATCATATCATTATCACTTAATATATTATATCTGAAATGTTATTGAATGTTAAATTGAATTTTTGAATTTCGCGCAAAGCTATTCGAGGGATATCTGCGCCAGCCGTTCCTAATTTATCAGTGGAGGCAGCTAGTCATTACCACCCACCGCCAACTCTTGGGCTACTCTTTTACCAACGAATAGTGGGATTGACGGTCACATTATAACGCCCCCACGGCTGGGAGGGCGAGCATGTTTGGTGCGACCGGGATTCAAACCCGCGACCCTCGGATTACGAGTCGAACGCCTTAACACACTTGACCATGCCGGGCCCTATTGAATGTAATAGCTAGTACGTGCACAAAATACGTGAAAAATGTTTTCCCATAACTTTGAAACTACTACAAAATTATAAATTCATTCCAAAATATTTTGCTGTCCATTAACATACACAATTATGCTATTGTGTAAAAATGAAAAATAAATTTCAATATGCATTAAGAATATAAATCATTTTGCTTTGTACAAATATATATATTTACGGGTTTTTATAATGTACAATTTACTTATCATTCTCATTCAAATATTACCACTCGATCAATATAATAACTGTTTGGCAAGAAGTAGATCAGATGTTATGAGTCTTCTATATTTTATAGATGAATGAAACTTTATTTACTCTGACAACAATACTTGTTACTACATTATTTGTTTAGAATGAAACTTTGTGTACTCTAACAACAATACTTGTTACTACATTATTTGTTTAGAATGAATCTTTATGTACTCTGACAACAATACTTGTTACTACATTATTTGTTGTGAATTAAACTTTGTGTACTCTAACAACAATACTTGTTACTACATTATTTGTTGTGAATGAAACTTTATGTACTTTGACAACAATATTTGTTACTACATTATTTGTTGTGAATGAAACTTTATGTACTCTAACAACAATACTTGTTACTACATTATTTGTTGTGAATGAAACTTTATGTACTCTAACAACAATACTTGTTACTACATTATTTGTTGTGAATGAAACTTTATGTACCCTAAGAACAATACTTGTTACTACATTATTTGGTTGTGAAAGCTCTGAATGAAACTTCGTGTACTCTAACAACAAAACTTTTATCACATCTCACCTCAGTATATTTTATTTGAAATTGTAAACTAATATCCTTATTTTATTTTGTCAGTGATGTCACAAAAACGTGGCAAAAATCAAAACTCTCATTTCTTCTTGTTTCTTCATTTAAGGTGTGGATGAGTCGAAAGCTATAGATTAAAAGTAAAAATGTGTTTTTTGAAGTTTTCCATGAAACGACTGTGGTTGAAATACATTAAAAAACATGATTTTGATGATTGAATTAACTGTTTCATTTTGACAGGATAATAAGATACTAGATTTCTAAAATTTGAGTTACCTAGTTATCTGTCATCTTGTTTATTTTACTCCTGTCAACTTTAATCACGTTGCTAGTAAATATAGAATTCTGTTTTTTTGTTTGAATGAATTTAAGCACACGGTAACAAAATGAGCTATCTTCACTGTTTTCAACACTGGTATCGACACGCTGGTTTCGGCGCTTAACACTCCCGGACGTGCTACTGTACTTCTGGACATCAGATATAGAGGGCGTTGTTTCGACGTTTTCTTCTCAGATACTGCGACAGTATTTCCAGGTTTACAATGGTGTATAATAGTTACTCGTCAATGATGTATCCTTTTCTTACCCTTAATATAAGCCTTGAATAGTTTTATACCAACGGAATTATAGTTTTACCTTTCGTTTCGTGTTGAATAAATTAAAAAGGTTTTTTCCAAAAATAGTATCTTTTCTAGTTTCACTTGCTTCATAACACCGTTATACCATTTATAACATGTTAAAATTTACACGGCTTTAACACTGAAGAAAAAGTATTTTTTTTCTGTGAAATTACTTTACGCTATTAATATTCTATTCAGTTCTGAAAATAGATAAAGAAATAAACTATAATAGTACATTTGTTTTTCTAGTTACTTCTCCAAGTGTTTATGTGTTTCTTTTGTTTATAATAAAACTAGAGGTGATTATTTAATAGTTTTATCTTACTGACCTGGCTCTGTAGCTGAACGTGCTGGGAAATTACAAGGTACATAAATTAGATCCATTAATTATGGTGTGTTTTTTATACGTTTGCGGCTTAACACTGAATGATGATGTGTGTAAAAACAAACAAATCATAAATATACGAAAAACTTTTCCTGAACCTTAAATAGAAATATCAATGTTCTGTTGAAAAATGTTCCGCTATCAAAAGAACATTTCTTTATGATTATAATTCGTTGTAAGTCAGCATGTTATTAGTTACCATAATTCGCTTCCTTACTCATAATTCGATTTTTCAGATTGCTGAACATTTTACTTACTTTCTAAGTAATTCTCTGTTTACTGAAATTTAGATTTTCCATGACAAATGTCAAAGTAATTTCACACTTAGTGCTATCTAAAAGATTTCACACCAAATTAAACATCCAGAAAAAAAATCCACTGCAGATCATTGAACACTCTCATTACACCAACACGAGGTTGGTCTGTTCTTCCCATGACGTAGGTTCTGGTTAGAAATCCTGGAGCGACTGATTCGTAACCTGAAGTAAAATCACTAGACTTGAATCATAACAAGATATTTGACATACAATTAAGTTACACCGAAACGAAAATGTAATATAGACTTTCTTTATCATATTATCTGATAATCAACTCTTTCTATTTACTTGAGGCTAATGTCCTAGGTTTACTAGTTATCTGGTGACAATAGTTTTATGTTTTGTCAAAGTTTATCTGAATTACGATTTGGTAAGACAACACTGGTTTAGTTCGATGTGGATTGACACAGAGCAATATTGAGACTTCTTAATCTAATTTAATTAGATAGCCTATTGTGTAGCTTAATACAAAACAACAACAACAGCCTTATCATGTTTTATTGCATTTATCAACCACTATTTTTGCTTTTCAGTTTCATTAGGAGGAAATTCCACAAGAGGGCGCAGACTGAGAATAATATTCGTAGCTGTTAAAATTGCAAACCTAAACAACCGTGTCTGCGTTTCAGTTTTATTCGTTTTAATTTATTATCATTTGTTAGTCTCATTTTAAATGTATGATTTCCAAATGAATAGCAAATCTAATAAACACATTCCTGTGGATATTGTTATTGTTATTGATATTGTTATTGTTACGTGTTCAACTGTTACTCCCCGGTACTCACTTATGTACATTCTAATAAACACATTCCTGTGGATATTGTTATTGTTACGTGTTCAACTGTTGCTCCCCGGTACTCACTTATGTACATTCTAATAAACACATTCCTGTGGATATTGTTATTGTTACGTGTTCAACTGTTGCTCCCCGGTACTCACTTATGTACATTCTAATAAACACATTCCTGTGGATATTGTTATTGTTACGTGTTCAACTGTTGCTCCCCGGTACTCACTTATGTACATTCTCTATTATTTTTTATTTACTGTCCAACTATTTTTCGTTAAAGAATTACCATGAGAAACGGATGTTAAGTTACACCGTCTTTCATTAAGATGTTAGCATTTAACATAACGTACATATCGCTTAATATTTATAAATGATAAATATAAACATATATATAATTGTCATTGTTCAAGATTTCCCATGAACCTTTGATTTCTAACCAAATTATAAACCGTAGCATTATAACGTACTGTGGACAGTACAGTTTCCGACAGAGTTCAGTTTCTTGCGTGTCCCCAATTATTGTAATAAAATAGTTGTGCGGAATTCTTAGCCGAGAAACACGTATTTTATTGAATCAGTGGTGCATACAGAACACCATATTTCTGGTAAATCAGTATGCGTAGTAACTGATTTAATAACGTTCGCCTGAGTGATGTACGCGCAAGAATGTTAAAACGTAGGATAGCGTGCAAGTGTTATGTAACATATTCCTACGTGTAACCACTTAGTGTTTGAGGACACGCTTCTTGGTGTGTGATTTTGTTCTATTCATATACTGTAGAACATCCAAACCAAGTAAGACATGTACTTCATGCTAAGTCAACGCTCAACATCGAAAAAAATATATACAAATGTCAAAGAAAGCCATTAACAACCTTTGTATAACATAACAATGTATAAAATATATCTGTAGTATCAAAGAAGGTAGGTCATTTTACATACGGTAAAAGCGCTTTTTACGGTTCTATGTAAATAAAGCTGTATTATAGTCTAAATTTATTAACATATGTGTACACGATACTTTCAGACATGTTATCATTAGGTTTCAAAATCTATGTTTTATACCACATAAATAAAATGTTATAAAAGTTGACATTGGACAACATTTCTGTTCATTTCGATGTATGTTTACTGATGAAAGTGCGTGCACATCAGTGGTTCTAACTCTAATCTAATACTAAGTTCGTTAGAAGAGCTCATGTTAACACTGTCAGAATTTTGTTAAAAACTTATTATGATGCTATGCCTTACAAGCCAATAACCTATTTAAGTATTATCAGTTATTTTACTAAAGTGTGGTATTACACAACTAAAACCTTTTGTACGGTGTGTTCTTATGTTTAAATTATTTTTTATGTCGTTTGAATTTTAAAAAAATTAAATCGTGATTTACCTTACTATAGTTTTTCATTCTAAAATGTTTTACAAATTAAAAGAAAATATCTACAGGACTATATATATTTAAATTAATATCGACTGATTTAAAGCGTGTATGTTTCCTTATAGAAAATTAACAGCAGGTTATCTGCGGAGGAGGAATCGAACCCCCTGCTCTTAGCGTTTTAAAATCCGTAGACTTACCGATGTACAACCAGGTAACTAATGTAAAGTATTAATAATTAACGAATAGGTGATTAAGGTAAGTGCACCAAATTTATTTTAGGTAACAATATAAACATTAAATGATTATAGAAAGAAATAGTATCCACTGTAAACAAAAAACAGTTGAACAACGAGCTTCGGTTCTGGGGTTCGTAAGAGCTGAAACATTTGGCTATCAATAAATGTAATAGCTCCAGTATATAAATATTCATAATGAAACTGTTTCAAACAAATTTGGTATTATGTCGTCGTTCAAATGAGCTATGGATTGAGTAAAATGCGTCGTCGGCAGTTAATATAACAAATATAGTGTGGTTAGAGTACGTTTTATTATACACTTTTCAACTGGATAAAATAAAGAATGTAGTGTTTAAAAATATTCTTAATACTAACCTTATTATGATAAGTATAATTAATAACATAGATATAAATAGCAGCAAGGGACCATCCACTAAGCAAAAAACCATCACTTTTTATTAAAATATGCATGAAAACTTCACTTAAACTCTTTGAATTTACTGTTTCCAGCAACGTTGTATTACCGACACTACAGTTTCATGCAGGGTGGTGAACCTTTGGATGTCAGTAGATATTCAAAAGTGTAATATTATTTTTTGATAGCAGCAAAGCATACAATTCCGTTACTTTCAAACTCAAAGTTTGTGTGGCACAAACGTATGAAAATACTGACCCATCCCACCAACCCCGGAGTGAGTCCTAGTTCACCGCAGGTTAAACCCCAACTGACTACTTGTACACAAAGACTCACAACGAAGTATAATAAATTATCCTTTATATCCTTACTTCCATATAGTTTGGTTACAAAAGTCTGCATAAGTTGTCAGACAATAGTATATACTGTGATGAAAAATATTTGATACGTGGGGTAAAGCTATGTATATTCTATTGTAATATATACTTTGCGGGTATAACAAGAAACGCAAAAGGGATATTTTTGTTATTTTAAAGAGAAATATATATAATAACGTTACAAGCTCAGAGTATGTGATGTTACACGTGTTAAGGCACTGATTGTCAAAGCAAAATGACAATAAAAGTTGTGCACTTTGAAAGCGGAGGAAAACATCGGATTTTTCGCCAAAACGCATGCGTGTCCAATAAATTTGTTTGAGAGATCTGCATGTTTTGCAAGTGCAACATGTGCAAAATCCCTATGAAAGTGATGGGTTCTCGGTTTCCATAGCTCAGTGTTAAGCCACCGACACGCAATATAGTTACGCCAAGACTGACTAAAGCACAACGCAACAACGCCATTGGTCGCTTGGAAGCAGGCGAATCTCGATAAGATGTTGCCAGAACTGTGAATGTCCATCCAAGCACCATCACAAGGCTATGGAATCGTCACCAACAACATGGATCAACTTGTGACCGTCTACGATCTGGCAGACCTCGTGTGACCACGCTCGCACAAGATCGCTACATCCGTTTACGTCACCTTCGGGATAGGACCACCACTGCGACGTCTACTGCCTCAATCATATCAGGGTTGCGTAGGATTTCCGATCAGACCGTACGCAACCGTCGACGAGATTCTTAGGCCCCATGTGCAACCCATCATGGTGAATGTCAACGACGTTTTTCAACATGACAACGCCCGTCCTCACACAACCCGACTCACCACTGTCTTCTTGAGACACCACAACATCAACATTCTTCCCTGGCCCTCCATATCACCAGATTTAAACCCCATTGAACATTTTTGGGACGAGTTGAACCGACGTCTGCAACGGCGACAACCTCAACCGCAGACTCTACCTCAGCTTGCAGCAGCTTTGCAGGCTGAGAGGACAGTCATTCCACAGGATGTGATTCGTCATCTCATCGCTTCCATGGGCAGGAGATGCCAAGCAGTTATTGATGCTCACGGGGGGCAAACTCGTTATTGACGTTGAGTGACGTTAAACTTCACCTCGTGAGCGTGGACTTCGCCTTTGCAGAATTTTGATGTTCAGCAGTGAATGTGCAAAGTTTCACACATGTCATACAGAACTACCCAGAATAAACTTGTTAACAATTTGTCTCATATTTTACCTTTTGCGTTTCTTTTTTTGAAGAGTATATAATTATACTAAAAGTGGGTTATTTGTAACATGAAGTTAAGTAGGAAATGCTTAATAGTTAAAACAGTGTTTGCATAATTTGAAAACAGTGTCTTCATTGGTAAATATTACATACTAATTTAGCGTTTTCTTATAAAGACACAGCTGAAAACCGGGTTTATATACCCGTGGTGGTCAGAGCACAGAAAACCCATAGTGTAGGTTTGTGTGTAATTATAAACATATAAACAAACAAAACCTTGTAAAAAAAATAAACAGTAACTCAGAGAGTTATCGTAAGAGCTTTAAGTCGCAGCATACAGGCAACTAATTTATGTGTGCAAACACATTTTCTCTATTTTACAAATATTTTGTTACAATAAACAACCTTACAATAAAGAACCTTACAAGTGCATATTCTGAAAAAAATTATAGTTAACTTACCCTGTATGCTGTTTACCTTCTCAACATATAAACAGCCCAGGTGGTTAAGGTACTCGACTCGTAATATGAGAATCGCGGGTTCGAATCCCTATCACACCAAACATGCTTGCTCTTTCAACGGTGGAGCGTTATAAGTGAAGGTCAATCCCACTCTTCGTTGATAAAAGAGTAGCCCAAGAGTTGGCGGTGGGTGGTGGTGACTAGCTTCTTTCTTTCTAGTCTTACACTTCAAATTAGGGACGGCTAACGCAGATAGCCCTAGTGTAATTTTGCGAGAAATGAAACACAAAGAAACAAATATATAAACAAATTATTAACTTTTCCCCGCTCTTCCAATGTAAATTATGTTTTACCCAGATTAGTTGAAATTGTCTTCACTGATGTCTTTTACACTGCTAAAGTTTTGATATGCAATATGAAACTTGCAACAGGTAATATATATATATATATATAACACTTATTGTAATTAATTTTAAAATACTCTGAAATTAAAGTAAAAGAGTAAAACATGTTATAGCGCAAGTGAAGTTTTAACCTCTTTTAAATAAAAAGATAGCACTAGTAGTTTTATAGGTAAACATTTATTTATCACTGAAAGACAGTTTATTTGTTAACTTACGAAAAACTTTTTGGTTCTTTAAAAAATCAGATTTGTCTAAGTTATTTATCTTCGTTTATGTATTCTACTCTGATGTGCTGGAAACTTCATGGGTTGTAGAATATCATTGTTGTTAACCATCTTAGTTATACATCTAATATATTTTTACATAAAAGTTCTAATAGTAAATTCTTAGGAGTTTGAAATTTATGGTTTTTAAGGTGTTCACTTCACCAAACTTTCGATGTCTCATTTTTTTTCTTTGCTCTATTTGTCGTTTTATTTCGATGAAACACAAGATCAGTACAGCTTGTTTACTTTTCCAATTCACGTTTTCTTGCTTGATGCTATCTGGGAAACCTAAACATCCTTTGATGTTTTTGGTGGTAAAAAATTTTTCTGCACCTTTTAAAATAAAATGCAGTAACAGAACTTAGTACTTCTTACACAACGTATAAAGTAATAACAGTTTTAGTTGTGAGAATAATTTTGTTAGGTTAATTATCTCTCGTGATTTTATCTTTTCTGCTACTTTTGTTTTAAATTTTGCTAAAAGCTACACGAGGGCTATCTGCGCTGGCCGTCCCTAATTTAGCAGTGTAAAACTAGAGGGAAGGAAGCTAGTCATCACCACCCACCGCCAACTCTTGAGCTATTCTTTTAACAACGAATAGTGAGATTGACCGTATCATTATAACGTTTCCACGGCTGAAAGGGCGAACATGCTTGGTGCAATGGGGATTCGAACCAACGACCCTCGGATTAGGAATCGAACGCCTTAACCCACTTAAACATGCCGGGTCTCAGATATTGTTGATAACTCAAGTGGAAATGGGCCCGGCACTAGACTGAGAATCGCGGGTTTGTTCACACTTCTTTCTAATTTTTTCTCTGTAAATTTCAGTAACTGGTTTCACTGATTTTACACAACCAATTTCTGCTGCTCTTTATTTAAAGTGGTGTCAAGATATGTATATGACATTTTTCGAAACATTAACTATGTTTTACATCATATCTCTATCCCAAAGGAAGGCATGAAAATATAGTTATTTTATAATTTACATTTTCTCAATATATATTCATTAAAATGTTCACTGGTATTTTTCGAGGTAGCTAAAATGGAATTTATCTAAATTTGTCCTTAACGTTAAATTATCTGTTTCACCTGTATATAATTCACCACAATTTACATATTCTAAAAAAGTATATTGCATTCTTAGAGTTGCAATTAAATGAGCTATTAATAAAAAATATTTGTTGTTGTTCTTCATTGTGTTGGTAGATTTCATATAACGTAAATTACATAGAGCACAGTCACAACTGAAGATACCTACTTTAGTATTTTTGTTTAATTTATACAATAATCTGTATAATGTTATCGGTTGCCTTTTCAGTTATATAATTTTATCATTATTGAAAACGTATTTCATGTATTTTTAATCAACTATTTGTGTTTGTTGTTTTTTAACAAATGAAATATTAACATGTATATTTAGACAATGAGTCACCATAAAAGATACAATATTTTCTTTAGGTTTACTAATGCCTTTATTTAGATGTTTTCTATCAAAAACGTTATTCTAAGCAACTTAAAAATCTAATACAGCTTTCTATAGATAGTGACACTAAAGTGAATATTTGGTTAGTTCTGATAATCTATTACACATCGTTTCTTCATTGGACACCAAACAATATACTCTACTTTTAAGATTTGCAAAAAAAACTTTTAATATTATTTGTTTGATGTGATTACTAGAAATAAATGGATGTATATATGATAGTTTGTGATATAAAAAACATATCAGTTAGAGTTTGTTTCCTGCTAATACATCAATACATATAAAATGACTTTTCAATTCTTTAGAAGGTGAACTTAATTTCTTTGTTTATTTAATTTAAAATTCTAGCAAATTTATTAATGTCTTGAATATCTTTCAAAGACACAAAATAACAATCGAGAAGTATTTTTCAATTTTTTTTAGCTACAAAACTGTTTCAAAATAATTAGGTAGTATATTAAGTAATTATAATATATAATAGTAAAAGGAATGGTTGTGCGAAGTCTGCAGGAACTGTGAAACCATGAAAAAGTTGCTAAAACTTACAGAAAAGACAAAATACGTAAAAATATGAAATTATAAGATATATAAGTTACAGTTCTGTAATAATACTGATAAGAAAAATATTTTTAATTTGAAAAGTATACTGATTAATCTTATTTAGTTATGAACATTTGTAATGTACTTAATTTAAAATGGAATGTATTATATCTTTGTACATCTGTAAAGTATATGTATTTATTTTATGTTATTTATGTGGTATGAAAAGTTGTATTTTAAAGTTTTTTTGTTATAGATTCTCAGTTAAACTGTTTCCTAAAAGAGTTACTTTTAAAGTCACGAAACTGGTAGAAGAAATTAATAAAAGAAGTGAAAAAAAAACATTTAATATTTATTTTATACATGTGTAAAAAATATTTTTTTTAGTTGAAACAAATGGCAATCGAATTAATTTAAAGTTACTGAAAGAAACATTAACAGAATAATAAATTATTTTTTCTTCAAATAATAATGAGAAATATTCAATGGGTACACAGGTTTGCCCTTGGCCTTAAATGTATACTCTCTTGAAGTAACAGTTTGATCGCTTTTCATTAATGAGAAGAGGTAACAGAGGGTACAGTTTCTTAATGCAATTTCTTAGACGTTCATTTAATGGTTGTCAATCACTACAGGAAAACATATTGTTACTTACTCAAAACTCAATTGATTTTCTGGATAACTATGTTTTTCTTTATTTTTAGATTACTTTTCCAATAGGTTTGAACATTTAAAAAATAGTATGTTTTTTGTTAGGAACACTAGAAAAAGTTTGGATCAAGACAGAACTACATTTTATAATAATTGCTTAACACAAGTAGTTTCTGTCGAAATCTTGTTTGTAAATATTCCATTTATTTTTTTTAAAAATACATAAATACTGAAACGAAAGACTGTTAGAAATCTAAAGGACTTTAAGAACAAAGTAATAAAATATTTGAATTACAATAATTAAGACAAGTGTAATATTACTTTTCAATGAAGATAGATTTTTTATGACACTCTAGGCTTATGTTCCTACGTCTTCCTTTATTGTCTAAAAATAATATGAATGTTTTCTCAGGTGAACTTACTATTTTGTTCTTTAATTTTTTGTGTAAATACACTTATATTTTTCCCTTTTTTATGAAACAACACCACAAAACTAAAAGAATATAGGAATATATATATATATATAGTAATAAATGACACTCAAACCACCTTGGTAAATATATGTGATACCTTGGTTATTGAATAGTCTCGAAATACGTTAGGTAAAATACTCAGGACTATATTGTTAGCTGTAACAAAATTTCCCACTACGTTTGAATATCTGAACCTGTTCGACGTTCACTTTTAAATTGGTTCATGAATACGTTCCTTAAGTTTTCTCACGTATAAGAAGTAATAAGCGTTAATATAATTAATATCACGGCTCAGTTAATGAAAACAAATTTTAATAAAGCATCTAATGAAAAATCAACACGTTTTTAACTTATTCTTGTGCACTCACAAAAATGTATTTTGATGTTATATGTTCTATATTAAATAATATCTGACATGATATTGAATGTTACTGTCAGAAAAAAAATCTTTATGTAATAATTTTGTATGAATCATAAGAAAGTAGACCTCAAATATTTTTATTGTCCACAATTTTAATGACTTATATCATTTATAAAGGATAAAAATAATTTATTATAATGTACTTCAAGACGTAATTTACTTCGTTTTCTACCTGTACCATCTGTACATTTTGTGAACTTCATATTTAACGTTTCCTAGTTAATCATTGTTTACTGCACTACCTGAACACCACCTCATTAATACGTTTCTTTGGAAGGAATATTTTACAAAGAGTGCATGTTAGAGTTTGAAAATATTATTATATTGACTTTTGCTTCTCTTTATGCTGTTGCATTGTTGTAGCAACAGCAGGAAACGTTTAACACTTTAACAGCAGCAGTTTGTACCACATCTTGTCTGGCTATGATTAACAAATAATTATTTAATATATATTTACTTACAACGGAAACGGAAACTGAAGTCATTCTCTGTGATATTTCATTGTGACGTGGCCAGAAAATACCACAAAAAAACAGAATAATCATTTCCACTTTTACCTTAGTTTTAGGCGGGACCATTCCTTGTCAGTTACAAGTTGAATGTAAAGGTGTGGCGTTTGACATTTCATAGGAAATTACTGTGGCTCATTAATTTTTTCTGAGGTATTTCGTAATTGAATTAGATGCTTAGTTTTGATAGTGCAAATGTAGTGGCGATTACTAATGAATTATTTTAATTATCTATGCTTTATTGTCTACGTCACCCGTTTCAGTTTAGACAGGCTCAAAATAAACGTGGAAGATTTTTTTTTTTAATCTCAAATTTTTCAGGTCTTGCTTGAGTAGTTCCATTTTGACAATGGTAATAGTTGCTGATTATTGTTTTCTTAACATTTGGACAAGTTTGTCGCTTGTTTCTTACGCCTGGCATCCAATTTATTTAACTTTAACATATTATTATTCCAGTAAGTTTGCTTGCTTAACACCCCTCATCATACCCTTTAACTGGCTGACTGAAGCTAATTTTAACATCGTATTATTCAAGTACATTTGTTTATATTCCATTTTGTTCTTATCAACGTTCCTTAGTAATATATTTTGTAGAGGTTTTTTTTGTATTTTGTTACCAATTTCCTTCTTCTGGTTATTTATCCAATTATTTCTGTAGGATTTTCACTTCTGATACAACTGAAGATAATTAATGAATATTTCATTTTATTTAAATTGGCTCTATTTACCCTAAAATTATGTTAACTAAATTTTAACCTTGATTTAGCGAATTTAGTTTTCAATGTTTGAACTTTTAGCACTGAGCGGGTTCATCCAACTTTCTGAACATTAGAATTCTAATTATCTAATAACAGAGTTATTGGGCCAGGCATGGCCAAGCGTGTTAAGGCGTGCGACTCGTAATCTGAGGGTTGCGGGTTCGCATCCCGGTCGCGCCAAACATGCTCGCCCTTTCAGCCGTGGGGGCGTTATAATGTGACGGTCAATCCCACTATTCGTTGGTAAAAGAGTAGCCCAAGAGTTGGCGGTGGGTGGTGATGACTAGCTGCCTTCCCTCTAGTCTTACACTGCTAAATTAGGGACGGCTTGCACAGATAGCCCTCGAGTATCTTTGTGCGAAATTCAAAAACAAACAAACAAACAGAGTCATTAGTCAGAAACTTGCTTTGGGTATTTACATTGGCACTGACTTTTTGAGATTTCTTTTCATTTCGAAATATAATTTTTCGCCTTTTAAGAGATAATTTAAATATAAAAACCAATTATATTAACAATTATCCTCCTATTTGTTAAAACTTTGATTACCAGTGTTGTGTACCAAAGTATGATTTCACATTTAGTGCTTTAAGAAAGGTATTATAAACAGAAGAAACAAAGAAAATTACTTGAGATTATTGAACACCTTAAATCAAACAACACGAAATTAGTCTGTTTTGTTTAAAGACACTGGTGCCAGTGAAGAAATTCTGGTAGAAACCAGCTCGTGACTCGAGGAAAAATCAGATCACAAACATATTATGGTATACAGTTATGTTACACTGAAAGTAAAATATATTCATAAGTTTTCTCAATACCCCAATGTTCTTTTCTTCCCTCAGACTGATCATCTACGTTTTCTTCTTACCTAATGATGTTAGATAGTGTGAATGTTTATCCTCATGAAGATTAGCTGTGATCATCATCTTTATTTTGCTGTGGTTTCCTACGGGATAATTTTTAGGCTTCTCTAATTACTTAGCAGAAGTACATTTCTTGTAACTTCATTTTTTACCACACTAACACATTTCCCCGTTTCCTATAGTTATTGAGGGCCACCTATAATACTTCAATATGATATTTTTATTTCCTTTTTCAATAAAAAAGTTGGTTGATAAAAGAAAATATTTTTATAATTATTTTCTTCTCTTATCAACTTTTATCAATATCTCTGAGATAAACTGAAACCGTAATATATATATATATATATGTAACTGAAATAATTTTGTTTTTATCATAGTTTTGACTGACAGTTTTTTTAAGAATATCAAATAATAGACGTGTAGTTTTTTATCTTCCTTACTGTACAGTTAACATCTATCACTTGCAATTTATTTTCCACCTCGAGAAGACAGGCACGCATTTGTTACAAAGGTATACTCGCATGTTAGGTAACAACGGTTGAAGTTGAGAGATTGTGAGAAAGAAACCAGCCTATAGTCAATTTCTAGAGAATTATGGAACTACTGTATCCTAAGTCAATCGAAAATGATTTGGAATGAGCGGGTGTAGCGGACATTACGGAGCCTATGAGGTTTACTATTGTTACAAAACATTATAATTCAATATTCGGGAAACCAGTACAAGGACGAAAATAAAATACTTGATTCAGAATGGGTTTCAAAGAGGAATATAGAAAGAAAGAGATTCCTCACACATTTTTTTTTCAGACGTTTCTTGAGTCTTGTAATGTTTAAAGAAATTTTGTTCATTGTCATAAGTAGCAGTAAATTGGTTATGGATGCAGTATGGTGTAAGCTGGCTTAAATTTCAGTAATCCAAACTGATATATGCATTTTCATTAAGAAACTAGCCGTGACAAATGATTACAGAAGACAATCAGCAAATACGAAAATATTTTGTCAGTAAGAAAACCTAGATGTCATAGTAATAATTTAACTGACAAAAAGTGGTCATACACTCTGTCATGTGTCAAAACCTTGTTGTCACTCTTTTGGCCTTAATAACAGCGTCCCGTCGCTGCAGTATAGAGTCCACGAAGGACTGGATGGATTTCATGATGCTACACGCTTCCCGCAGTTCCAAGGTGCTTTTCACTTTCTTCTATAACACTTTGTTTATCCATTTTTTCCCATCAGCTTTATAACAGAGTTGACATCTGGACTGTTGTCTGGCCAATCTAATGTTTTGAATATCTTCTTCAAAGATATTGCCTCCCCCAGTGGAACAGTGGTACGTCAGCAGACTTACAACGCTACAAACTAAGTTTCAATACCCGTATGCAGCTGTATCCTCAACTTCAAACAATCAAAGATAGTTGTTTACCTGATGCAATGAAGTGAAGTCTAAGATGTCTGTCCAATACACATAGAGTGAACATTATTGTATACTACACGAGTGCACGATCATTTCCAAACTTTTTTAGCCTTATGGCATGAAACAGGTACATTGGTCATTCACAAAATGTAAGCATCTCACAACTTGACCACAGATGAATCTCTCAACCAACAATTTTGTGGTTGAATGAAACATGTAGTATCAAACTCTTCTCTTCACCGACATCGTGCGAAGTGCTTTTCATCAGACCACTGAGGATGATCTCTGATTCATCTGTAGAATTACTTTACTCCACTTTTCTTCAGTCTAATCAGCATCATCTTTGGCCTAATTGAGCCACATCTTTCTTATCTAAAAGATTTATATGCAGTTTAATTTTTCGCTATAACCTGTAAACTGTGTCGTAAGCCATTATGTAAATATTTGTATGTTTTTATTTGTCTTTCTCTCCATTTTTTGTCCCGGCATGGTCAGGTGGTTAAGGCACGCGACTCGTAATCTGAGGGTCGCGGGTTCGAATCCCTGTCACACCAAACATGCTCGCCCTTTCAGCCATGGGAACATTATGATATGACGCTCTATGCCGAAATTTCTGGTTCCATCTTTGTTAGGCCTAGCATGTCTAGGTGGTTAGGGTTCTCGACTCGTAATTCAAAGGTCGCGGATTCGAATCTCAATCACAGACTGACCCTTTAAGCTGTAGGGCGTTATAATGTACGGTCAATACCACTATTCGTTGGTAAAAGGGTAGTCCAAGAGTATGCGGTGGGTGGTGACAACTAGCTGCCTTCTCTCACTGCTAAATTAAGGACGTCTAGCACAGATAGCCTTCATGTAGCTTTCCGTGAAATTATAAACAAACAAGTATACTTCCCTGTAGTTTTCATTTCTATCAAAGCTATGATTTATAATATCAAGAAGTAATAAAGCTTTCCGCTTCTAGTCCCTACTTTGTTACTGTAATTAGATAGTAGCTCGAGGCCTTTATTCGAGAACCACGCGTTCTAATGGATCAGTAAATCAGCACAGCTTTCGGTGGTAAAACAGTATGCGATATCCAATGACGCTTGCTTGGGCGATAAATATGCACACTAATATCAAAGCTGAGGAGAGCAAGCTAGTGTTATAAACCTGATTCTACTTTTTTTTTAAATCATACTACTTCCTCTTTGAAAGCCACATACTTTCCTCCCAATTAAGGTAATCACATATCGTAGAACATCCAGCAGAGTCAGACATGTAATTCATGTCGAAGTGACGTTCCTTATTAAAAAACTTCACGAAAATGTTCTGAAAAACCATTTAAATTGTGCATTTAACTTGAATCTGTTTAGGAACGTCAATCACAGTGCAGAAATAAAATGATAAGATATGTTATTTATCCTATATAAGCTAAATAACGATTTTTGAATTTTATGAAAATAAATCGTTTTAAACACACGTTTACGTGATACTTTCAAAAACTGATAGCTTATATTTTGAACGTTATTATTTGATATAAACCTGTTTTAAAATCCACTTCCAATTCACGTTGAGCTGTTAACATCCATGTTTCGTATTATCAGGTTTTAAAATTTGCTTTTTAGTCTACGCAATTCTAGATGTGATGTTTAATACATGTATAAAATATGTATTGTTTTGAAAGTTGTGGAAATGGACGTTATGCTGAACTATTAGGTAAAATATTAATATATTCCTATGGATATTCACAGCAGTAATTATAAACCTACTCTAATTTTTCAGGGGATTAGGCAACATGTTTGATTTACTAATATTCAGCTATATATTAAATGCTGACAACGATCATTATGCAAATTGCTTGTTTAAGTATTACTAATTACTTAATTGAAACATAATAACACATATCCAAAAATAGCTTCTGTACAATGTGTAATAGCACAACACGATGTGTAACAAATCACTCGAGATGTTCTTAGTGCAACATTTTAAATAACGGATTTCTTAATAATGTTCATAGGGCTCGGCATGGCGTTCGACTCGTAATCTGAGGGTCGCGGGTTCGAATCCCCGTTGCACCAAACATGCTCGCCCTGTCGGCCGTGGGGGCGTTATAATGTTACCGTCAATCCCACTATTCTTTGGTAAAAGAGTAGCCCAAGAGTTGGGGATGGGTGGTGATAACTAGCTGCCTTGTCTCTAGTCTTACACTGCTAAATTAGGGACGGCTAGCACAGATAACCCTCGAGTAGCTTTGAGCGAAATTTAAAAAGAAACAAATAAACATAATGTTTATACTTTACAATATATTAATGGGACTTTATACTTGAACTAATGCCACGAATGCTTTATAGCGTTAACCATTTATGAATGGATTCTACGAGCTAATCGCGCAAACATCGCCAAAGTTGATGAAAAAAGAACATTAATTGTTTGTTTTGAATTTCGCGCAAAGCTACACGAGGGCTATCTGTGCTAGCCGTCCCTAATTTAGCAGTGTAAGACTAAAGGGAAGGCAACTAGTCATCAACACCCACCGCCGACTCTTGGGCTACTCTTTTAGCAACGAATAGTGAGATTGACCGTCACGTTATAAAGCCCCCATGGCTGAAAGGGCGAGCATGTTTGGTGTGACAGGGATTCGACCCCACGACCCTCGGATTACGAGTCAAACGCCTTAACCCACATATTAAGCTTCTTTCAGCCGTAGGGACGTTATTATGTCACGGTCAACGCCATTATTCTTCTGTGAAACAGTAGCCCAAGTTTTGGCAGTGGTTGGTGCTGACCAGCTGCTTTCCCTCTGGTCTTGACACCAAGTGGTACAGTGTCATTTATGTCGAGTTACATAATTAAAACCGGGTTTCGATACCTGTGGTGAGCAGAGCACAGATAGCTCATTATGTAGCTTTGTATGCTTAATTTGAAAAAAAAAAAAACCGCTGGTCTTATACTGCTCAATTAGGGACCGTTAGTCAGGTAACCCTAATGTAGCTTTCCGTAAAATTCAAATAAACAGACAAACATATTATCTACTTAATTTTTATTAGACAAATGAGAATGGTAAAAACTCGAGAAGAATTATGAACAGCATTAAGAATTTTTTGACTAAGAATCATAAATTACATAACCATCTATTAGCGGATAATTTAACATAAATTTATTTTGTTAATACTAATGTGCTGTTTGAAGAATAAGCCAATAATGGTATTTTATCTCATGCTCTTCTCACGTTATTATAAGAAATAAAATATATAGTTTTTACCTTTTCATTAAGTTTTCAACCAAATATTATGGTAAAAGGACAAATAATGTTATAACAATTCAAAGAAATTTTTATAAAGACATTTCTCAATGATACTTTTCAATTCAGTTATAAAATAAGTATTTTTTAAAATATTTTTATAGTGACGGGTTTACTGATATATATTTCTTTTTAAATGTACATAGGTCATATTATTACATTCGTATTGCGAATTTTCCGTCTTTTCACTAATTTTGTAGTAGATTCTCGAGTACAAGAATCAACAATTTACGTCCATATGTAAATTATAGAGTGTCAGTTACATTGCTGTACAGACTGAAATTTCTAGACACTCTCCTTACAACAATAAAATGTAATCAACGCGACGCTCTAAAAAATAGTATTATTGGTTTTCTTCAGTTGGTGTACTGTAAACGTCGGAAACTATAACTGTAATTAACGTTTATTAATCGAGAATTTCATATATTTGACCAGGAAACGTTTATAAATTTCGAACATTACAAGCCATTTAACTTCAGGAAATTCACATTAGACACTAATACTTTTACATAGACATTATATAACTTTAGCGGTGAAAAACTCGACGTGTGATCGATGAAGAACGCAGAGCTAGCTGTCTCCGTGTAAAGTGAATTGCGACTCAAGATTAATTCACTCATTGTAAACTCTTGATAAGACACCAAGAAAGTTCCAGACCAGATAGAAGGACTCAATATTTTTTATAAGTTTGTAAAACACTTGTACCTAAATAATTATTTATAATAACCATTATTGTAAATTGTATTATTGTTTGTGTATTAAATATAATTGTATTAAAAATAAATACTTATCGACATTTAATTAACTTCTAACTTTAAATTACAATTTAACTCAGTACCAGTCTATTTAAAACTGCAATATGTAACATTATATATGAACACTATGTTATTTTTGAGTGGCTTTTTGCATCGCCGAAATGTTCAATAATTACCCTCGCGGACAGTAGAAGACGCTTAGAGTTTTGGCTCTGCGTGAAACAAAGAGGGCAAAACATTTAACCATTTTAAAGTGTTTATTAAATATTTTAATTGATAGATTTACTTAAACTTTTCTGATCACTATGGAGGGTACATTTATTTTTGTTACCGTATAAAGAAATGCCACTATTAATTGTACAAATATTTTACTATTGCAGGATCTTTCAATCTAATTTTTTACTTTTTCATAAATGACACCTCACTCATCATATTGACTACTGTATTAAAAATACAGTATTTATTCACGAATATAAACAAGCATAGATTTTTTAGTCAATATCTTATGTTGTAATTTGAATTATAATGAAATATTTGGTATATGTGTTATTTAATCGATTTTTTAACTTGCGATATAAAGCAACAAACAACGGGTTTACAACGTAAAATTAGGGGTTCGATTCCCCTAGGTGGGCTCAGCAGATAGCCCGATGGGGTTTTGCTATAAGAAAAACACCCGCAACAAGTCACAACAAATGCTGCGTCAAACTTAGTTGTTACATAAACCACGAAGAAACAGGACCAAAATTGTATCTTATGTTTCAGCCTTCTAAATCAAACATTTAGCCATTAGTAACATATTTTGTATCTTATGTTTCAACCTTATAAATCAAACATTTAGTAACATATTTTTACTTACAAAAAATAAGAAAATAACCAAATTAATTAATCAACTTTTATGTCTTACAATAATTCTTCTTGTATTGTAACATTGATAAAAATCAAAGGTTACCCAACGAACTAATTTTTGAAGGAAAGAGATTTACATATTTTTAAATTTAATTTTTATAAACATAATTTTAACACAGCGTCACGGTGGCAGAGCGGACCTACAACTCTTGATACCCGTCATGTTTAGAGCCCAGAAGAGCCCATTGGGTCGTTTTGTTCTTCATTTCAAGTAACAACACACAATAATTTTAATATTAACGGTGGTGTTTATAAAAATATCTTTAAAACATTGTTTTGGAATTTCGCACAAAGCTTGTTTGTTTTGAAATTTCGCACAAAGCTATACGAGGGCTATCTGTGCTAGCCGACCCTAATTTAGCAGTGTAAGACTAGAAGGAAGGCAGCTAGTCATCACCACCCACCGCCAACTCTTGGGCTACTCTTTTACCAGCGAATAGTGGGATTGACCATAACATTATAACGCCACACGGCTGAAAGGGCAAGCATGTGTGGTGTTGCGGAGATTCGAACACGCGACACTTAGATTACGAATCGAGAGCCTTAACCATCCGGCCAAGTTGAGCCAACGCATTAACTGTAAACACAATATCATGCACAATGTGATTTTCAGACTGTTCATGAAAAACATTCCCCCATAATAAGCACTGATAAGATGTAAGTCGTCGACGTAGATCAATACACAAAACTTGATAGATAACTGTTCTTTATTTCAACTGTGCAGATGCGTGTGAAAATATGCTCTAACCAAAAGAGAAGAACAAGTGTTATCTCTGTACAAAAATTGTATTCGTGATGTTTCGTCAGAAAAAAAAAAAAATATGGAAAGTTCTCTGACATCATATATTGAGCGGCAGAAGACGTATACATAACTTCGCTATTAACATAGTGCTGAAAAATAAAAATGTATTGTATGAGTCACATTAAATGCTTCATAACTGAAATTTGTAGCTCTGGTGAGTTTTGTTTCGTTTTCACACTATGAGAATAATTATGATGCACGATGTACGTCTGTAAGGCCTAGACTCGACTGAGTGCACTCAACAGCTAAACGAGAAATTTCTATCAGTCCAAACGATTTTACGAAATTTACTTTATAAGAAATAAACATATAGAATAAAATGAACGTGAAATTTTTTACCAGTTATATCGATCAACCTTTGCATACTTAATGTTTTGGTTTTGACAAATAAACAGTCCCAGAATATTTATAAATGTTCACAGATTCTTGTATGATATTTACGTGAATTAGTTCACACCCTAAACTATCGTAACATTTTTCTTCCCCAATCGGAATATTAGTTTTGTGTGTTCGATCATAATTAACTTTATTAAAATAATTATTTTATCCAAAACCTATTTTTTTCTATTATATACGAATGAATAAAATTTTGTCTAAACATTCTTTGCGTTGCTGCCAAAAATAAAATGTTAAACTTATATATTGATAGATAAAAAAATTAAAAACATGCCTGTTTGTTCGTTTTGAATTTTGCGCAAAGTTACTCGAGGGCTATCTGCGCTAGACGTCCCTAATTTAGCAATGTAAAACTGGAGGAAAGGCAGCTAGTCATCACCACCCACCGCCAACGCTTGGGCTACTCTTTTACCAACGAATAGTGGGATTGACCGACACATTATAACGCCCCAACGATTGAAAGGGTGAGCATGTTTGGTGCGACCGGGATTCGAACCCGTAACCTTTGGATTACGAGTCGGACGCCTTAACCCACCTGGCCATGCCGCGGCCTCATTAAAAACATAAGAGGATTATTGTGTTTTCGAACCGAAACTAGAGAAGTCCATTAATATGCAGACACACAATGGAAAAACAGTTTGTTCGTAATTGAGCACAGAGCTACACTGTGGAATATCCACAGAAATACCACCTTGCCTGAGGTTTGGAAAAGAGAAATAGATAATATCTAATGAACTTGTTTCCCAATAGGATATTATCCTGTTTCTATGAGCATGTAAATTTTAAAAAAAAATTAATAAGTTTTCGAAAAAATAACACATAGTGTTAACAAACTAGTTTTGTTAACACCTAATGCATGCCTTGGGTTAGCAAATTTTTCTCACATGTAGCTAACTTTTGTGGAACATAAAATGCAGAATTTAAACACTGAAACAGAGCATTTGTACGAAAACACCACAGGCAAAATACAATTTGAAGTGTGTCTTTTTTATGGTGTAAATTCTCGAAATTTTATGATCGTTCATAAACTTGGCATGGCCAAGTGTGTTAAGGCGTTCGACTCGTAATCTGAGAGTCGTGGGTTTGCATCCCAGTCGCGCCAAAACATGCTCGCCCTTTCAGCCGTGGGGGCGTTCTAATGTGACAGTCAATCCCATTATTCGTTGGTAAAAGAGTAGCCCAAGAGCTGGAGGTAGGTGGTGATGACTAGCTGCCTTCCTTCTAGTCTTACACTGCTAAATTAGGGACAGCTAGCGCAGGTAGCCCTCGAGTAGCTTTGTGCGAAACTCAAAACAAACAAACGTTTAACAACTAATTTCGAGTACATTTTTCAGAAAAATGCACCATTTTCCAGGTCGTTTTGTCCCCATCTGGGACAGCAGTAAGTCTACGGATTTACAACGCTAAAAGCAGGGGTTCAAATTTCCTCGGTGGACCCAAGAGACAGGCTAATGTGACTTTGCTATGAGAACAACACATACATATACACAAAGTCGTTTTTATTTTTTTTATTCTTTTAATTTTCCATGTTTTGTTCATGCAAATTAATTTAATTAATTAATTAAATGTTTAATTTGGCTGGTCTTTGCATCTTCGTCTCGTCATGAAATTTACATTAGGATTTGTTACCTTCGTATGTGATAGAATATTGGTACAGTATGGTGCAAATTTAGTAGATTCTGGAAAACCCCGGATTTTACTCCGATTACTTTATGAAAGAATGAATGGAAAAAAATGTTTCTATTTATCTGTTGCTTGTTTTTCGTCTTAAGTATCGCCGTGAGACTGAAAATCAATTTCTATCACGGAGGTACACGTTACTTGTTGATAAGTTATTAAGTGTTTGTTTTTTTTAACTTCGCGCAGAGCCACACTAGGGCTACCTGCGCTAGCCGTCCCTAATTTAGCAGTGTAAGACTAGAAGGAAGACCAACACACCCACTGCCAACTCTTGGGCTACTCTTTTACCAACAAATAGTAAGATTGACTGTCACATTATAACACCCCCACGGGTGAAAGGGCGAGCATGTTTGGTGAGACGGGGATTCGAACCCGTGACCCTCGGATTATAAGTGAAGTGTCTTAACCACCTGGCCATGTCGGGACAAGTTATTAATAATGATGTGTTTTAAATTTATAACATAAGATGCTTCCGTACATGTTTTCAATGTTTTAACTTTATAACATAAGATGCTTCCGTACATGTTTTCAATAATTTATAATAACAGTATACTGATACCAATTTACAACATTTGTAAATGCACAAATCTGACTATCTTTCTCGTGCTGCTGGCTTTTCATAATCAGTTTTCTGAATGTGTTATTATATTAAGAATTACAGCAAATACGCTATAATTTGACAAAATTTATGAAGGCATAAAGTGGCCTTGTATGTCATCGTTGGGAATGACAATAGGTAATCAGAGAATATATACTTCCATGAAGCGATAATAATATGTGACCAAAGGTTATACCCAGAATATATACTTCCAGAATCATGAAGCGATAATAATATGTTACCAAAGGTTATACCCAGAATATATACTTCCAGAATCATGAAGCGATAATAATATGTTACCAAAGGTTATACCCAGAATATATACTTCCAGAATCATGAAGCGATAATAATATGTTACCAAAGGTTATACCCATAGTATACCACCAGATGGCAGTATACACAATCATGGAGTTAAAGCAGATAACCCTTGAGTAGCTTTGCCCACTCAAAGTGCGTCAAATTTAGACTAATTTTTAATTGTTGGCAGATATAAAAATTGTTCAAAGTACCCAGTAGGTGTCATTACATATATACTGATTCTATTGTCGTATTATTAAATAACTTATGTTTGAAATTGTCTTCAGGAACACGTGATTACAGTGTTTTAAGGTTAAACGGTTCACATTTTTCCCACGAACTTGGCTCTATATTTCAAGAAATCGAACTACATAATTAGCATTTTCATAATTATAAAAGTATAGGTAATTCACTGTACCAGTGGACACATAAGAAAATGTATGATATAAAAGACGTACTGTTGATAGTTGACGTTTTGTATTATTTCTGTATGAAAAAGAAATAAACACTGTTAGATATTTAACAATTATCAGGTAATAATGCATAAGTCAAATTTGTTAAACGTTAAAAAAAGAGAGGTCAGTAAATATACGACAAGCTGGTGAAATATGTAATATATTTTTTTTATTAATAATAAGGTTTCAGCAACCAAGCGACATTTGTAGAAGTTAATATATGCTTGGGCTGTTTTAAAGGTTCCCACCCTGGCACAGCTGTAAGTCTACAGATTTACAATGCTAAACTCAGGGGTTCGATTCCCCTCAGCATAATTAGGAGCTAGTGGCTTTGCTATAAGAAAACACACACAGTTTTAAAGAAACTGTAATAGTATCCTTGGAGGCAATATATGAAAACATGGTATTGAAATAATCACCACAATCTTGATAATTGTGTGCACTTCTGTTTTATCATTTTTGATATATTTGTAATACATATATGCCACGTTTTTTTTACCTTTACGCGTAACGTATAATTACTTCAATTTTTATTATCTTTTAACTTTTACACTTTTACGTCAAAAGCATGCGGGCCAAAGCGTTTGACATTATCGTGTTCTAACCGTTTAACATTATACCGTTATAATGAATACAGCGCTTGTTATTTTCGTAGATTAAGACCTCTGTTTGCAACAATATTTCATTGCTGTAACTTGAGTCTGGATTTCAACTACTTAAGAAACGAATATCGTTGGTTGCCAGAACCATGACGTCAACTAAAACTTACATTTGGCCAATGCTGTCAGAGGTCATCACGTGATGCCGTACAATGGACAAAGAAACCAAGGTGGTTTTCAAAATTTAGGGTCACTTCCATTGTTCAGTTCTATTTGGTTTTCATCATGAGAAATAGAAAGCTGACAAGTCGAGTCTATCGTTCACTTGTCTACACGATACACACACTGTTTTCTATATTGTATCCAAATAACGACTGTGTTCATTGTATTTAATACGTATCCAATCTGTCTATTTCTTACGCTACATAAAAATCAGCATACACAGAATATTTCATGACCGAATCTCCTGTTACTTGTGCAAATGTTTCTTTTATATTTCTCTGGAAATCACTTTTCCCTATATAATCTTAACAAGCTGAACATAAAACATTTTTCATAACTACTCTAGTTAGCTTAGTACGTATATATTAAACACATAGTTATAACTACATTATATATTAAACACCTAGTTATAACTACATTATATATTAAACACCTAGTTATAACTACATTATATATTAAACACCTAGTTATAACTACATTATATACTAAACACATAGTTATAACTACATTATATATTAAACAGCTAGTTATAACTACATTATATATTAAACACATAGTTATAACTACATTATATACTAAACACATAGTTATAACTACATTATATACTAAACATATAGTTATAACTACATTATATATTAAACACATAGTTATAACTACATTATATATTAAACACATAGTTATAACTACATTATATATTAAACACGTAGTTATAACTACATTATATATTAAGCACGTAGTTATAACTACATTATATATTAAACACATAGTTATAACTACATTATATATTAAACTCCTAGTTATAACTGCATTATATATTAAACACCTAGTTATAACTACATTATGTATTAAACACATAGTTATAACTACATTATATATTAAACACATAGTTATAACTACATTATATATTAAACACATAACTATAACTACATTATATATTAAACACCTAGTTATAACTACATTATATATTAAACACATAGTTATAACTACATTATATATTAAAACATAGTTATAACTACATTATATATTAAACACATAACTATAACTACATTATATATTAAACACATAGTTATAACTGCATTATATATTAAACACCTAGTTATAACTACATTATATATTAAACACATAGTTATAACTACATTATATATTAAACACATAGTTATAACTACATTATATATTAAACACATAGTTATAACTACATTATATATTAAACACATAACTATAACTACATTATATATTAAACACATAGTTATAACTACATTATATATTAAACACATAGTTATAACTGCAATATATATTAAACACCTAGTTATAACTACATTATATATTAAACACATAGTTATAACTACATTATATATTAAACACATAACTATAACTACATTATATATTAAACACGTAGTTATAACTACATTATATATTAAGCACATAGTTATAACTACATTATATATTAAGCACATAGTTATAACTACATTATATATTAAACACATAGTTATAACTACATTATATATTAAACACATAACTATAACTACATTATATATTAAACACATAGTTATAACTACATTATATATTAAACACATAGTTATAACTACATTATATATTAAACACATAACTATAACTACATTATATATTAACACATAGTTATAACTACATTATATATTAAATACATAGTTATAACTACATTATATATTAAACACGTAGTTATAACTACATTATATATT
Source organism: Tachypleus tridentatus (assembly GCF_004210375.1). Taxonomy (NCBI): domain Eukaryota; kingdom Metazoa; phylum Arthropoda; class Merostomata; order Xiphosura; family Limulidae; genus Tachypleus; species Tachypleus tridentatus. The sequence goes on from NC_134825.1 coordinate 119,411,428, forward strand.
AAGCACGTAGTTATAACTACATTATATATTAAGCACATAGTTATAACTACATTATATATTAAACACATAGTTATAACTACATTATATATTAAACACATAACTATAACTACATTATATATTAAACACATAGTTATAACTACATTATATATTAAACACATAGTTCTAACTACATTATATATTAAACACGTAGTTATAACTACATTATATATTAAGCACGTAGTTATAACTATATTATATATTAAGCGCATAGTTATAACTACATTGTATATTAAACACATAGTTATAACTACATTATATATTAAACACGTAGTTATAACTACATTACATATTAAACACGTAGTTATAACTACATTATATATTAAACACATAGTTATAACTACATTATATATTAAACTCCTAGTTATAACTGCATTATATATTAAACACCTAGTTATAACTACATTATGTATTAAACACATAGTTATAACTACATTATATATTAAACACATAGTTATAACTACATTATATATTAAACACATAACTATAACTACATTATATATTAAACACCTAGTTATAACTACATTATATATTAAACACATAGTTATAACTACATTATATATTAAAACATAGTTATAACTACATTATATATTAAACACATAACTATAACTACATTATATATTAAACACATAGTTATAACTGCATTATATATTAAACACCTAGTTATAACTACATTATATATTAAACACATAGTTATAACTACATTATATATTAAACACATAGTTATAACTACATTATATATTAAACACATAGTTATAACTACATTATATATTAAACACATAACTATAACTACATTATATATTAAACACATAGTTATAACTACATTATATATTAAACACATAGTTATAACTGCAATATATATTAAACACCTAGTTATAACTACATTATATATTAAACACATAGTTATAACTACATTATATATTAAACACATAACTATAACTACATTATATATTAAACACGTAGTTATAACTACATTATATATTAAGCACATAGTTATAACTACATTATATATTAAGCACATAGTTATAACTACATTATATATTAAACACATAGTTATAACTACATTATATATTAAACACATAACTATAACTACATTATATATTAAACACATAGTTATAACTACATTATATATTAAACACATAGTTATAACTACATTATATATTAAACACATAACTATAACTACATTATATATTAACACATAGTTATAACTACATTATATATTAAATACATAGTTATAACTACATTATATATTAAACACGTAGTTATAACTACATTATATATTAAGCACGTAGTTATAACTACATTATATATTAAGCACATAGTTATAACTACATTATATATTAAACACATAGTTATAACTACATTATATATTAAACACATAACTATAACTACATTATATATTAAACACATAGTTATAACTACATTATATATTAAACACATAGTTATAACTACATTATATATTAAACACATAGTTATAACTACATTATATATTAAGCACATAAATGTTATAACTATATTATATATTAAACGCATAGTTATAACTACATTATATATTAAACACATAGTTATAACTACATTATATATTAAACACATAGTTATAACTACATTATATATTAAACACGTAGTTATAACTACATTATATATTAAACACATAGTTATAACTACATTATATATTAAACACATAGTTATAACTACATTATATATTAAACACATAGTTATAACTACATTATATATTAAACACATAACTATAACTACATTATATATTAAACACGTAGTTATAACTACATTATATATTAAACACGTAGTTATAACTACATTATATATTAAACACATAGTTATAACTACATTATATATTAAACACATAGTTATAACTACATTATATATTAAACACATAACTATAACTACATTATATACTAAACACATAGTTATAACTACATTATATATTAAACACATAGTTATAACTACATTATATATTAAACACATAACTATAACTACATTATATATTAAACACATAGTTATAACTACATTATATATTAAATACATAGTTATAACTACATTATATATTAAACACGTAGTTATAACTACATTATATATTAAGCACGTAGTTATAACTACATTATATATTAAGCACATAGTTATAACTACATTATATATTAAACACATAGTTATAACTACATTATATATTAAACACATAACTATAACTACATTATATATTAAACACATAGTTATAACTACATTATATATTAAACACATTGTTATAACTACATTATATATTAAACACGTAGTTATAACTACATTATATATTAAGCACGTAGTTATAACTATATTATATATTAAGCGCATAGTTATAACTACATTGTATATTAAACACATAGTTATAACTACATTATATATTAAACACGTAGTTATAACTACATTATATATTAAACACGTAGTTATAACTACATTATATATTAAACACATAGTTATAACTACATCATATATTAAACACATAGTTATAATTACATTATAAATTAAACACATAGTTATAACTACATTATATATTAAACAAATAGTTATAACTACATTATATATTAAACACATATTTATAACTACATTATATATTAAGCACGTAGTTATAACTACATTATATATTAAGCACATAGTTATAACTACATTATATATTAAACACATAGTTATAACTACATTATATATTAAACACATAACTATAACTACATTATATATTAAACACATAGTTATAACTACATTATATATTAAACACATAGTTCTAACTACATTATATATTAAACACGTAGTTATAACTACATTATATATTAAGCACGTAGTTATAACTATATTATATATTAAGCGCATAGTTATAACTACATTGTATATTAAACACATAGTTATAACTACATTATATATTAAACACGTAGTTATAACTACATTACATATTAAACACGTAGTTATAACTACATTATATATTAAACACATAGTTATAACAACATTATATATTGAACACATAGTTATAACTACATTATATATTAAACACATAACTATAACTACATTATATATTAAACACGTAGTTATAACTACATTATATATTAAGCACGTAGTTATAACTACATTACATATTAAGCACAAGTTATTATAACTACATTATATATTAAACACATAGTTATAACTACATTATATATTAAACACATAACTATAACTACATTATATACTAAACACATAGTTATAACTACATTATATATTAAACACATAGTTATAACTACATTATATATTAAACACATAACTATAACTACATTATATATTAAACACATAGTTATAACTACATTATATATTAAATACATAGTTATAACTACATTATATATTAAACACGTAGTTATAACTACATTATATATTAAGCACGTAGTTATAACTACATTATATATTAAGCACATAGTTATAACTACATTATATATTAAACACATAGTTATAACTACATTATATATTAAACACATAACTATAACTACATTATATATTAAACACATAGTTATAACTACATTATATATTAAACACATTGTTATAACTACATTATATATTAAACACGTAGTTATAACTACATTATATATTAAGCACGTAGTTATAACTATATTATATATTAAGCGCATAGTTATAACTACATTGTATATTAAACACATAGTTATAACTACATTATATATTAAACACGTAGTTATAACTACATTATATATTAAACACGTAGTTATAACTACATTATATATTAAACACATAGTTATAACTACATCATATATTAAACACATAGTTATAATTACATTATAAATTAAACACATAGTTATAACTACATTATATATTAAACAAATAGTTATAACTACATTATATATTAAACACATATTTATAACTACATTATATATTAAACACATAGTCATAACTACATTATATATTAAACACATAGTTATAACTACATTATAAAGAAGAGAAGTTATGAAGAATATCCTATATCATAGTTTTAAACTCCGATTAAATGGCAGAAACTAGTTTACTAAGCACGTGTTTACTTTCTTGTTGGCCCGGCATGGCCAGGCGGGTTAAAACGTGCGACTCGTAATCTGAGGGTCACGGGTTTGCATCCCCGTCGCGCCAAACATTCTCGCTCTTTCAGACATGGTAGCGTAATAATGTTACGATCAATCCTACTATTCGTTGATAAAAGAGTAGCCCAAGAGTTGGCGGTGGGTGGTGATGACTGGCTGCCTTCCTTCACTGCAAAATTAGGGCCAGCTAGCGCAGATAGTCCTCGAGTAGCTTTGCGCGGAGTTCAAAAAACAAACAAACATTTTTCTTGTTATATTTAAGATGAGAAAAGGCTTAGGTAGGAATGCTATTTAGGATTATTCTCAAGACAGCACAGACGGTACTAATAAATATATATATTTACGTTGAATTGTCCACTGACAGAAAGTTAAGCAAACAATGATCCCTGTTAACCAGGATTTTTAAGCATGGTCTGAGTTCTCTTCTCAGAGATATTTTATTATCTCTGATTTTCAACAAAATTAATTAAATAATAAAATAATGTCTGAAATGTCTTTCATTATAAAATAATTTCTTTACAGAAAAACAGCAACAATTTATTATAATATTTCTTATTTAAGCCTAGATAAATTTCTTATATTGAACACTCAAACTCAATAGACAAGGTAAGCATAATATTATATTTGTTTAATAGCGTTTTACTTTGGTTATTTATCCATGAAGGTAAACGTTTATTATTCTTTCTAGGACTAAAGTACGACGTTTGTTTGTAAAGGTTATCTATCCATGAAGGTAAGTGTTTATTATTCTTTATAGTTCTAAAAGTAAGGCGTTTGTCCTAAGAGGTTATTTATCCATGAAGGTAATTGTTTATTATTCTTTCCAGGACTGAAAGAAAGGATTTTGTCCGAAGAGGTTATCTATCCATGAAGGTAAATGTTTATTATTCTTTCTAGGACTAAAGTACGACGTTTGTTTGTAAAGGTTATCTATCCATGAAGGTAAATGTTTATTATTCTTTCTAGGACTAAAAGTAAGGCGTTTGTCCGAAGAGGTTATTTATCCATGAAGGTAATTGTTTATTATTCTTTCCAGGACTAAAAGAAAGGCTTTTGTCCGAAAATGTTATCTATCCATGAAGGTAAATGTTTATTATTCTTTCTAGGACTAAAGTACGACGTTTGTCTGAAGATGTTATCTATCCATAAAAACTGGATAAATAACCACTATAAAAAAGAAAGTAAATCAAATTATCCATTTCTTTTTTCTAGAAATAATTCAAACTGGAGCACTAAATAATTTAAAGCTTTTATCATTATATTTTCTTTGTTTTGAAATTTCGTGCAAACCTACACGAGGTTTATCTGTACCAGCCCTCCCAAATTTAGCAGTTTAAGACTAGAGGGAAGGCAGCTAGTCATCACCACCTTCTGCTAACTACTGGGCTGCTCTTTTACCAACAAACAGTGGGATTGAATGTCACATTATATTGTCTCCAAGACTGAAAGAACCCCTGAACCTGAAGTTACGAGTCCAGCTCCCTAACCACCTGGCCAAGGCAGATTTTTAATATTATATATTTATTTCTAATTAAATTAAATCGTCAAAATTGTCAAACTTTCTAAGAAACTGTTGGTAAAACCTTTGTATTTAGATACGTATTTTAGCAACTACTATTGTGTCGTATCAGCTCTATTATTTAGACATATAAGCCATCGACTTTTAAAAGTTTTCTGTAAAAATGTGTTTAGAAATTTGAGTTACAATAACATTGTTGTTTTGAATTAAACACAAAGCTGCACAATGGGCTATCTGTGCTCTGCCCACCACGGGTATCGAAACCCCGTTTTTAGCGTTGTAAGTCCGCACACATACCGCTGAGCCACTGAGGGGCTGAGTTACAATAACGCTTTACCTTTCTAAAATCCAATAAGCGTATTTAGAATGATATAAATGACAGCATTCAACTCTTTCCTTCTTTAGTATTCTACGCTTTTTATAAATACATTAAACTTACATTATTTAAAGGTTTTTATGGCATTTTCGATGGTGAATACCACATTCATGTCTTGCCTATTCTAATGTTCCAATACATGGGAATAGCAAAGAAGAAAAATAAAAACACTGTGGTTTTTAGACAGGAAGTAGTTAAATTAAAAAACGTACAATCTGGTTTATAGCGCTACCTGGTGTTAATAAGATATTTTTATTATTGAATCTATTTCTCTCTTCATTGAATCAGTTATCCCGCACGTTGATTTACTGACAGTAGTGTATTCAGTGCTGGTTCAATGATCCATTAGCATGCGTGTTTTTTGAGTGAGACTTCCGCCTCATTATCCAATTAGAGTAACAGGGTGTAAATTTTAATCATTAAAAAGCTGCAGGAAACTATTTCTCTTTACAGTATATATTTGTATCAGAGATTATAATTTTATGAGAAATTAAAAGTGAAGGGAAGTATAAGTGTGTATCCGTGACAATAAATATTTATTCATTTATATATGTTACTCAATATATGGAGTATCTTAGCACCAGCCATCCGCTACACGAGGGCTACCTGCTCTAGCCATTCCTAATTTTGCAGTGTGAGACTAGAGGGAAGGCAGCTAGTCCTCACCACCCACCGCCAACTTTTGAGCTACTCTTTTACCAACGAATAGTGGGATTGACCGTCACATTATAACACCCCTACGGCTGAAAAGGCGAGCATGTTTGGCGTGACGAGAATTCGAACCCTCGACCCTCGGATTACGAGTCGAGTGCCTTAACCACCTAACCATGCCGGGCGTGAGTGGACATGGCTCACCACATGTGTGAAGTTAGTGGTGATTTGGATTTGTATCTAAGGTGGTACTGTTAGAGCAATACTTAATTAATAAGTTATACCAGCAAAGAGAAAACTAATGTGTCTTTAGTGATGCTATTTGCTAAGAACAATCTACGAATTCACTTGACAAGAACTCTGTTAATGTTTGTGGAAGCAAAAATTTTTGGATAGTGTCACGAACGTTTTTTCACATTAACTTTGAACTTTAAACTTTCTAAAGTATGCTATAAAACATGACATAAAACTTTCATTACATGAAAGTAGCTCTCGTGTGCGTGATTCCAATCTGTTACTAGGTGTCAAGAAAAACAACAGTATCGCGCTTCTTATAAAAATAAAATGTATAATCGCCAATGAATTTTCAGCAGTGAAAAACGAATGTTTGGTATTTCTTCGTAATTGTGTTGTTTTGTTGTTGTTTTTTTAAATTGATGCAACATAAAATGTTCGTAAACTATCTATTACTCAACTGGTAATTTGAAGGTCTCGGGTTCAAATCCACGTCACACAAAACAAGCTCGCCCTTTCAGTCGTGTGGTAGTTATATTGTGACGGTCAATCCCACTATTCGTTGGTAAAAGAGTAGCCCAAGAGTTGGCGGTGAGGGTGGTGATGACTAGCTGCCTTCCCTCTAGTCTTACACTGCTAAATTAGGGACGGCTAGCGCAGATAGTCCTCGTGTAGCTTTGCGCGAAATTAAAAAACAAACACGCAAAGAAACTTAAGGTTTGTAATTTTCCATGTTTGAGAATTAGAATTGAGTAATTTTACTAGGTTTTTGAATATGCAAATAAACCACTGTTTCTATTTGCCTAGATTAATAACCTAGTGTTTTAACATACCAATAGTTTAATGTTTCTTCCATATTAAGATTGTTTATGAAAATTGTCGCTAGGTGAAAAAACCTAGGCCAATCCCATAACTTTTCAACTTCCTTAGAAATCAGGCATTTTTTTGTTTCATGTTTTCACTACTTTAACTTAATCTTTTCTATAGTTATTGATAGTAATTTGAAAGATCGGTATTCTTACTTTAATTTTTTACAAAATCTACGTCGGGAAAACAAAACACAAGACCTTTCTCTTTCCTCAGTAAGTAGTTTATCAGAAAATACTAATTTCTTATAATGTAAAACAAAATATGTTTACTTTGAATTCGTATACAACAGTGTCTATAAAACTGAATAAATTTTCTCATTGTTTACTGCTTCACTTCTCGAATATTACATGTGTTTACCCTTTACTATGTCCCCCGCTAGTACAGTAGTAAGTATACAGATTTACAACCCTAAAATCAGGGGCTTGATTACCCTTGGTGGACTCGGCAAGTAGCCTGAGGTGGCTTTGCTGAATGAAAACACATACACTCTTTTGCTATATATTTCTTGAGTTAGTAGCTTTTATATCCACGATTTATATTTTTAATATGGAGAACTGAAACACGTATTTCGTGGCATATTTTGCAAAAAAACTAATAACGAAAGATATTTGAATTCAAAATCTTTTTTTTTTATCCCACTGTAGACTCCAGGGTACCTGAACATGTTTTATATTAGAAATTATTGTTGGAAAATTTCACAGAGTTTTGAATTTGTTCTTCATCTCCTGTCAAAATCATGGCTCATGTTACATATCTACACTACTTTCTCAGAAAATGTACGATTCTTAAAAGAGGGAAAATGCGCTTCAAAGAAATATACTTACATAACCGACACCAAAGGTGACATAAATTTCAATAGCGTTGTTGCTTTATTTTTTTTAAATATGATATTTTCTGGTCTTTAGGACATTTTCCGGATAGAATGTGCTATATTTTACTTTTATGAGTTTATATATTTACTACAACACGTATATAAGTTATGAGTTATGACATTAATATTAAAAATTAGCCAAAAGGATTTCCAACTATTCATGGGTTTCATTTATCACCAACGTAATATTAAAATATTTTGAATCATGTCCAATTATCACAAGTGCCAGAGTAACAAAAGCAGAAGGAAAATATTTTAAACAAATTCAGTTCTTACTTAATAAGAAAGGCACTTGACTCGTAATCCGAGGGTCGCGGGTTCGAATCCCCGTCACATCAAATATGCTCGCCCTTTCTGCAGCGGGAGCGTAAAAATGTAACGGTGAATCCCAATATACGTTGGTAAAAGTAGAGCCCAAGTGTTGGCGGTCGGTGATGATGACTAGTTGCTTTCCCTCTAGTATTACACTGCTAAATTGGGGACGGTTAGCGCAGATAGCTCTCGTGTAGTTTTGCGCAAAAATCAAAACAAACCAAATTAAACTTTTTTCAAAATATATATATATTTATATTAGTTTAAATAAATGACAACAGATGTCACTCACATTTATTAAAGGCAGAATAAACCATTTTCTCTTTAAAAAATAATAATGAAAAAAAGTAAACTGTTTGTACAAGGTTGCTCATTTACCTGGAATTCGTTTGTGTGCGGATTGGTTTTATTTCTATTTCTCTCTTACCCTATATATATATATATATATGATATATATGTATATATTCCTTTATTAACTAATGTAAAGTAAACACAGGAGAAAATTAAAACCTATTTCTTTGCTCCAAAGGTTCAATGGGCACAAAAGTTTGTACTGGGTCTGAAATGATGACCTTCTTGAAATAACAAATTGGTCTGTTTTAAATTAATCAGCAGATGTACCAGAGAATACATTCTATTAATTCATTTTATCGAACAGTTGTTGGCCCGGCAAGGCCAGATGAGTTAAGGTATTCGACTCGTCATCCGCAGGTTTAAATCCCCGGCGCACCAAAAATGTTTGCCCTTTCAGGAGTGGGGGCGTATAATGTGATGGTCAATCCCGCTATTCGGTGGTAAAAGAGTAGTCTAAGAGTTGGCGGTGGGTGGTGATGACTAGCTGCCTTCCCTCTAGTCTTACACTGCTAAATTAGGGACGGCTAGCGCAGATAGCCCTCGAGTAGTTTGTGCGAAATTCAAAAACATACAAGATCAGCCATACAGCCATACAAACAGCAATGAGGATCCACATACTGTATTAGAAAGCCTAAATTCTCACATAAATCAATAGCTTCCCCACATTACAACAGCACACAAACAAACTAACGATTGTCAATCACTTCATCAGAATATACGTTAAGCCTAGCTGGTTTACGGATAATTTTTTTTTTTTCTCAAACCTTTAAAATTTTGTGTATTTTAATCTAGAAAAGAAAACGAGATGTTTAATCAAGACATTGTAATTTTATCGTGATTGTTAAACAAAGGTAATTTCTGTTGAAAAATTGATTGTAACTTGATGAAAAAAATATAACTTAGTTATAGATTTAATGAAGAGTTAACTTTTACCAGTGTAATATATCTAAAAAGGTTCTACAAGATAAATAATAAAACTATTAAATTACAACAAATGTTTCACGACATTTTTTACCAGTAGGCATTAGGTAGAGATTTGTTTATCAAATTCAATGTTTCTGTTGGTTCTCAGAGTTGAGAGATATGAAGGTAATAGTCGTTTTTTTTTTTTTTTGAATCCATAAAATATTTTTACACTCTTAACATTACGTTTATAGACCTATATCAAGTGACCGTAAATGTTTGTGATAACAGTGAGACAGCTGTAAAGAGTCGCTTCAGTATTATAGAAATACAGGTTTTGAAACCGAAATATGATAGATATCTCGTAAATGTTCAGTCGTATGACACGTGTGTATAACCACAAATCTCAAAACAAGAAGTAAGTTTGGTGAGAATCTTTGAGTGAGATTTGAGGGTAAATTATCTAACCCTTTTAAAAAAAGTAAAGTTATAATGTTTGGCGATACAACAAATAAAATAGAAATTTGTCCCTGATGTTTCCTAGTTATTCACCCCCCAGCGGCTCAGCGGTATGTCTCTGATACCTGTGGTGGGCAGAGCACAGATAGCCCATTGTGTAGCTTTGTGCTTAATTCAAAACAACAACAACTTCCTAGTTATTTTATAGAAAAGTGTAAAAAGGATTACAAGGTACTGATAAAAACGTACAATATAAGAATATGAAAACATTTATCAAAAACTTTAATTACCATCATTGATAAATTAATTCTCAGACATATTTCGAAATACATCAACATAATTATTTGATATGACACTCAAATAAGCGCATAAAACATTCCATATGACCCGGCATGGCCAGGTGGTTAAGGCACTCGACTCGTAATCTGAGGGTCGTGGGTCCGAATCCCCATCACACTAAACATGCTCGCCCTTTCAGGCGTGGGGGCGTATAATGTGATTATCAATCCCACTATTCGTTGGTTAAAATGTAGCCCAAGAGTTGGCGGTGGGTTGTGATGACTAACTGCCTTCCCTCTGGTCTTACACTGCTAAATTAGTGACGGCTAGCGCTGATAGCCCTCGTGTAGCTTTGCAAAAACAAACAAACAGGGCGATTTTACTGGGCGTGCGTATGAAGTATTGGTAAACACGTTTCTAATTGCGACCAAAGTAGCATACAAATTCAATTTAAAAAATCTACATAACTGTACTTGAGAAGTTTAAAAGGGAAAAAAATTCAGCAAACTATTCTAATAAAATGTCTTTCTGAAGATTAATTTGCACACGTAACGAAAAAAACAATAAATCTTTCTTATAATTTTGATTGGTCCATCTCACAAACTTCGCAAATACTTTTCTGAGTAAGCGAAAGTTGCGGGTATGTCTCACCAGGACTCGGAAAAAAAGGAAAATGTGTGACCCAAATATTTGTTATATAGTCTATTTTTTATTTTTATTACTTTTTAAGACATCGTAAAAGTTTGTTTGTTTGCAATTTAAGGTGTGTTTGTTTCAAAGTGAGAATTTAATTAGGTAGGTATTTGATAATTATAGCTTGTATTTTTCAAGATGAGAAATTACACATCGTTGCAAAACCTTCGGCACTTTGTTCAATAAAATTGGTGTCTCATTAGAAACAAATGGTCCTATTACAATAAAATAATTGTCAAATAATTTTTTTCAGTCCAATACAAGAGATTAAACATTTTCAAAAAATGATTGGAAAACACTTAGGACATACTTACATGAAAAAAAAACACAATTTTGTCTGAATACAAAACAAAAATTATGATGATACATTCCATGTAAAAAAAAATCTTAGAGCAATCGCCTAGGTTTGAAACATCGTTGCAAAAAACATCTTAAATATTTATACAAATTAGTGAAATTTTGGTGGTTTTTAATTGTTATTTTCCCTTTTCTTATTTTCATCTATCGAAGCTTTACTCAAATAAGTGGTTGATTCTAACAACTCAAAATGCATATTTTGTCATTATGTTCATTGGCCTTAAGATTTTGGCCTGTAGTGTCTTTGTTTCTTGTCCGGTTTGTATATTATTTCATGTCGCTTTTGACTATTATTTTATGTCGCTTTTATATACATGCATAACTTTATTGTACTATGTCAAATAAATTGATTTGAATTGCTTTGAATAACTACATTTTGACAGTTCTTTTTTAAAAAAAAATTATTGTAAACAAAATGCTCTCGTCAGAGGCAGTGTTTTTTGCGCTCAATAAAATGACAAGGAACTATGTCACCTAGCGGAAAAAAATTTATCGATAATACTTGGTGCACCTGAGTGCTCTATTGTGCTGAATACACACATTGCAACGGAATCGAAACATTTGTTGCTAGAAATGCAGTTCATTCAGTCTAATTTGCTTAAAAACAAATGCAATACAGTTTTCTTTGTTGAAATTATACATAAAATGACAAAACACGAATGTGAATGTTTCAGTAAACAATTATTTTAAATACACGTCATTGTTCCAGGTTGATTGTTCATATTGTATTTATTCATTACTATTTTCAGAAAAGGGCCTGGCATGGCCAAGCGTGTTAAGGCGTGCGACTCACAATCTGAGGGTCGCGGGTTCGCATCCCCGTCGCGCCAAACATGCTTGCCCTTTCAGCCGTGGGGCGTTATAATGTTACAGTCAATCCCACTATTCGTTGGTAAAAGAGTAGCCCAAGAGTTGGCGGTGGGTGGTGATGACTAGCTGCCTTCCTTCTAGTCTTACACTACTAAATTAGGGACGGCTAGCACAGATAGCCCTCGTGTAGCTTTGTGCGAAATTCAAAAACAAACAAACAATGTCAAGGAGACGCTTAGAAACTGGGACATCTAGCTTCAGAACCAAGAGCTGATCATGATACTTAGAAGGTGTTACCCGCGGAGTATAACCGTATTTGAGACATGGTTGAACGAACGATTTATAAATATAGAGTAAAAGCAGAAAACTGGATCCTCTTTACGCCGTAAGAAAGTACATCATGCGGTAGTAACATAATAATAGTAAAGATGATTTTACAATTAATGGTTAAACTTGAATTTTTAAAATTGAATGTAAATCTGGAAGTAAAAATCTGGATAAAAAACAACGAAATTTTAAATATCGTTATACAAAAAAAAAGGAAAAAATCGGCCCTGCCTTAACATGTGAGTAACGTAACGTGGGTTAAAATAATTTCACCGTCTCATCCTAAAGATAATACAACAACTAATACTTAATAATAGTTGGAAATGTAGATATTTAAAAATAATAGGATGAAATTGAAAATGATGAAGAAACATCATGAGAATTCTTAAACTTCTTACGTTTCGGACAGAACGGAATGATTTCAGTTTTAGATACCTTTCAGTAGGAGACATCAGAATTTACGCCAGTTGAACAACCCTTTTAAGAGTGGTTAATGTACACCATAGGTTGCGAACCTTGTAGAACGATATAAAAGGGTCACTATGAAGTGTCCTCTATTAATATGTCCGCCTGTTGTACAGGATTTTGGTTTGGTTCATTTTGAATTTCGCGCAAAGCTATACTAGGGCTATCTGGTCTAGCCGTCCTTAATTTAGCAATTTAAGACAAGAGGAAAAGCAGCTAGTAATCACCACCAATCCGCTAACTCTTGGGCTACTCTTTTACCAACGAATAGCGAGATTGATCGCACATTATAACGCCTCTACTGGTGAAAGAACGAGCATGTTTGGTGTGACGGGGATTCGAACCCACAACCCTGAGATTACGAGTCGAACGCCTTAATCCACCTAGCCATGCAGGGCCTTTTGTATGTGAGATACTTTACAACTTCTTACTTACATACATCCAAGATACCGTATTATAACATGGTGAAACACATCAGTTTGAATCTGTAGAGAAGTGATAATGTAGGGGTCAAAATCTAATGTTTAGCAGTATGGGGAACAGTGAATTTATTCCCAAATTTCACACTTATTCTATATTTTGTATTGTTTTTAAAATAAAGAAACTTTGATTGCTCTGGAAAATCTCCTTATGTTTTATTTATGGTGATTTATTCTTTTGACTACTAACATGCTAGGATAAACTAGTATATACCGTTGTTGTTATTACTTTGAACTGTTAGCCAACATGTTGAAAGCTGATATGTTTATATATATAGCATATTAGTTTAAAACGTGAAGTTTTCTTAATAAGTGCTTCATTATACTTGTTAAATATGTGAATATAATTTCACGTGATAATGATACTACAACTGTTTAATATGAAACAAGTAGTTTTTTTATATCAAATATAAATGAAGACTTGCATTAGTTCTCAGAAACTAATATTTATGGTGTGTATTTTACCATAAAATAAACATTTTTAGGTCAATATTATTAACGAAGAAGTTTTCGTAAAGAATATATTAGTTTTGTCAACAAATATTACAATATGTGTAATATTTAAGTGTGAGATTGTACTTAACATAATAAGATAATATATTAGTCTATGATAAGAAGCAAGTTTGATGTAAGAAACTCAAAGGAGACTGACTTACAATTGATAATTGTAATTCCCTCTAGTCTTACACTGCTAAATTAGGGACGGCAGCTAGTCATCACCACCCACCGCAAACTCTTGGGTACTCTTTTACCAACGAATAGTGGGATTGACAGTCAAATTATAACTCCCCCACGTCTAAAAGGGTAAGCATGTTTGTTTCGACGGGTATTCGAAACAACGACCCTCAGATAACGAGTCGAACGACTTAAATCACCTGGCTATGCCGAGCCGTTTATAAATTGTGAACGAAAGATGATTCACGTCATGGTAACAATTTCAAAATCTACTTGAGGATATAATCGAAGAATAATCAGATCTATAACTAAAGTTTATTTTACTATTATAATGGACAATATTTTCTCACAAATAAAGAAAAACAAAAAAACTTTGATAAGCTAAATTTAAATAGTACCATGTACATAAAGTTAAATCTTATACAGATTTTTAGGTGAAAAGATATTACAAGTTACCATATCTTTGTTTCAAACGTCTATGTCAGTTTTAAAAAAAATTACATTTCCTAAGTCTGAAATATCCTTCAACAAATATAAGATGTGAATGAAAACTTTTTAGTATTTTAAGTAAAATTAAATAGACTGTTTGTTGAAAATTGGTGCATCTGAACTTGTGAACGAACTCATCAAAACCACCTGGAAACAATTAATCTGTTCCCATTCGAGTACATAATTCGTCGTATATATGTAATGAAATCATAAATCTCACACGATTCACATGTCTGTGAAGCTGATTTAGTTTTACGTTTAAGCAGAAATACTAAATATTAAAGGTAGAATTGAATTTATCATAGTGAAACTAACTTACATTTCGCAAAATATATTAAGCTGTTTTCCAACTTACTCTATCGGAAATTTTGACCGATGTCAGACACAGTTTTATTTTACTGACAAGAGTATATGAAAAGTACTTGTTGTTAAGTATAGATGAAGAACTGTATCATTTCTAAATTTGTTATTGATTAACAAATAAAATTTAATTGTTATAGTATAATGGAATTTCTGTTATTCAACAAATATATATATTCGAAAGTGTCATGTTAAAACTATTTCAAGCAAAAATAAACATAGTTTAGATTTCTTTGTTAGTTTTTGATTCTGGTAACATTCAAAACTTTTCATTCTTTGGGAAATTATGCTAAAAAATATCTCACAGGACCACACTGTATACGTGATCACGTGATTATTTCCAACAAATTGACTTAACATTAGCATCCACATATATTGTATATGTGTGACAGTTCCCAATAAACAATGTATTAATGTTAGACAGTCGCAATGTTTTTTTTTTAATTTTTAATAGAAAACGGATGTGTAGACAAGATCTTTCATTAATTATTCTCAGTAGTAGAAATATGAGATCAAATTAAAATATTTATATGTATTGCGACATTAACCCAGTAGGAACACATTTTGTAGTTGCTGTTCTTCATCGGACCCTAGGTAATACTGGCGCCGCCTGCTGGGAATATGTGCAAACTATTGCATTGCACTTTCGTGAAACGTTTAAGAAACCTCCGTGCAATTTTACGTTTCTGAGTCATATCCTTTGTGTAAAATATTCTATATAATGGTCTTATATTTAAATTCTAACTAACTAGTTCGTTTTCTTCATTAAATAACCGTATCATATAAATTTTGTCATCGGTGTTCAACATTGATCTTTGAATCCCAATTGTTTTCAACCAGATCACTTTTATTCTACGTTATGTGATATAAATTCGGTTTCAACACGTCTCTGCTTGAGAAAACTAAAATGATATATTTAATAAATTAAAACTCACATTATTATAATCGTTGTTCTTGTTGTTTTGAATTAAGCACAAAGCTACACAATAGGCTATCTGTGCTCTGCCCACCACGGGTATCGAAACCCGGTTTATAGCGTTGTAAGTCCGCAGACATACCGCTGAGCCACTGGGGAGCCCATTAGTGTCGTAAGTATTAACAGAAACTCTCACAATTGAGGAGAGAGTCAGAGCAAATCAGACCGAGATTTGTTTCAAATATTACTGTATTTTCTCCAAAAAAAATTCGGTTACCACAACCAATAAATTGTCCATTATGAAAACTGATGTGACTTCAAACAAGTGGTAACGAGTATCGGTTATTCTGCACTCCAATAAAGTTCTTAAGTTTAATAACCCTAGCTACACCACCAACATTTATGACCTTAGAAAACCAACTGAAATAATTCAAACAAATTTACAAAAATGTAACTGAACTTTGATTAACTCTTCGTTAATAAATCTAGTGAATTGTTTTTTCTGTTTTTAGACAACAATAAATTTCAAATGGTATTTTGAAACCTTAACTGAAATACATAGCAAAAACACAATAAAGATATTTAACCATACGCTTAGAACACAGTGTAATTAATTATTGTTTGACTAGAAAAGCTTTGCATTATTTCAACAAGTTCTGAGTTTATTAATGACAAACTGATGAAAAATAAAATGTTTACTCTGACATCGTGTGACAGTATTGAGTCTTGTATAGAATAAGGTTAATAAAGCTTTTCCACTGTAAATTCGATCTATTATTTGCAGTATAAATCATTCTTTCACACATTATGTTAGATAAACATATTTTTTGTAAGATAATTAAATTGTGAGTAATGTTTTAACACTTGCAAGACATTCTCTTAACTACAAAATTTTACTTTATAAGTTAGTGTCTCCTCAGAAAGACAGTTACAGGGTTTGTTTTAACAGGAATAAGTTATTGATTGCGCTTTTGTTACCATTACATGTGTAATACAACACATTAAAGATGAAAAGAAACCTTCCGGTCAATCCAGGCTGTACAACCCACTATAGAAACTCAGAGCCATCTCTGGTAATCAAAATATTTATCAAGCTTTTCCTTAAAAAGCTTTTCCTTGAACTGACTCCTTCTACCATATCTGAAAGCAGTCCATTTCACAGGTCAAAGATAAAGCTGTTTTAGCTGAAGATGACATTATCCTGCATTACCTTGTACTTGCTTCTGCTAGTCCAATCATCCTGATTCTTAATGATACACCAAGACCATCTGCTCCTTCAACAATCTTAGGTATATCAATCAGACCTCCTCTGATCCTTATTTTTGCAAGAGAAAACAATTTCACATATATTAATATATTCTCGTATATTAACATTTTCTTCCATATATCATCCTATTAGCCCCCTTCTGAATCCTTTCCAACAATTCTGTGTCATTCCTTAGTTAATAAGCCAGTACTGAACACAGATCTAAAAATATAACCTAACTAATAACCTATACAATGACATTATAACAGCCTGAAATCCTATTTGTCTAGGCAGTAGAAAAGGCACACTCTTTGAGTGCCTTAAGATACTGATTAATGTTTAAGGATATTCTCATACATATGTTACACATACTTCAAATTCCAATATCCTAACCAACACGCTTTACTTTTATTTATGTGAATAAAAGTCATTTATTCACCAAACTCGTCAAATTATTTTGTAAAGCAGCATTATCCTATTTGACATTTAACATCACAAGCTTTAAAGCCATCAGCTAATTTATATACTATATTGATCATTCTTTTAAGGCCCGGAATGGTCAGGTGGGTTAAAGCGTTCGACTGGTAATCTGATGGTTGCGGGTTCGAATCCCCGTCAAACCAAACTTGTTCGCACTTTCATCCGTGGGGGCGTTATAATGTGACGGTCAATCCAACTATTCGTTAGTAAAAGAGTAGCCCACGAGTTGGCAGTGGGTGGTGATGACTAGCTGCCTTCCCTCTAGTCTTACACTTCTAAATTAGGGACGGCTGGCGCAGATATCCCGCGAGTAGCTTTGCGCGAAATTAAAAAAAACCCAACAACAATCATTCTTTTATCTATGTTACTGATTCAAATCAAAATGAGGAAATGGCTTAATAATAAACCGTTGAGTACCTCTCAAGTAACATAAATCC
Source organism: Tachypleus tridentatus (assembly GCF_004210375.1). Classification (NCBI taxonomy): domain Eukaryota; kingdom Metazoa; phylum Arthropoda; class Merostomata; order Xiphosura; family Limulidae; genus Tachypleus; species Tachypleus tridentatus. The sequence goes on from NC_134825.1 coordinate 119,430,102, forward strand.
AGTTTCAGTGAAGTCCATTTACATAAACTCTCTTTTGTCTAACCAGTTTTCTCTCCAATGAGCCAAATATTTCCCTAACTACAAAGATAACTTTTAAAAATGTGTTTATGGCACTCTGTGAAATGTCTTGTGAAAGTCCGTGTTTATCAAATCGTCACTTTTACTCACGTCTTCGCAAAAATGTCAAAAGATTATTAAAACAAAACGTTTCCCTAATAAAATAAAGCCAGCTGTCCAACAAAATTTTACAACGCTAAAATCAGGGGTTCGATTCCCCTCGGTGGGCTGAGTAGATATCGGGCCCGGCATGGCCAAGCGCGTAAGGCGTGCGACTCGTAATCTGAGGGTCGCGGGTTCGCGCCCGCGTCGCGCTAAACATGCTCGCCCTCCCAGCCGTGGGGGTGTATAATGTTACGGTCAATCCCACTATTCGTTGGTAAAAGAGTAGCCCAAGAGTTGGCGGTGGGTGGTGATGACTAGCTGCCTTCCCTCTAGTCTTACACTGCTAAATTAGGGACGGCTAGCACAGATAGCCCTCGAGTAGCTTTGTGCGAAATTCCAAAACAAACAAACAAACAAACAAAATTTAAAACTGTTAAATAACTTTGCAAAGCGTTCTTTCACCAGACTCTCAAAACTTTCCCCTATACAGATGTAAGACTGATAGGCCTACAACTAATAAAACAATCTTTGCAGTTTCTCTTGAAATCAGAAATAGCATTACCCAACTTCTAATGTTATACCACATTAATATTCAAGGACTTAGTAAACTACAGTTGTTCACGTATTAATCTTTAAAAAACACTTGAGTAAATATTTTCCGCCCAGGAATGTTATTATTCTTAAACTTCACAAGTTCCGGCCCGATATGGCCAAGTGTGTTAAGGCGTGCGACTCGTAATCTGAAGGTCGCAGGTTCGCATCCCTGTCATACCAAACATGCTCGCCCTTTCAGCCGTTGGGGCGTTATAATGTGATGGGCAATCCCACTATTTGTTGGTAAAAGAATATCCCAAGAGTGGGTGGTGATGACTAGCTGCCTTCTCACTAGTCTTACACTGCTAAATTAGGGACGGCTGGCACAAATAGCCCTCGAATAGCTCTGTGCGAAATTCAAAAAAATAAACAAACAATCAGAATTTGTTTAACAAGATTAGAATTAATGGTTCAACCCTCTTTTCATCTAAACATATAGAGAACATTTTAAATATAAATTTAAATCTTCACTAATTATGTAAAGGATTTTCCAACACACAACCTATCTCTACCTGCAAAACGAAACTCGTTCTTCCTGTTTGTGGCAAACGAATAATGTGCACAATATTTTTCTCTGTTTTGCAAAGATTTATTTACAGGACGAATTCTATTTCGGTAGCCAAAATGCTTGCTAATGAATATTGTGCAAAATGCTACCAATGCTTGGCTGTTTGTTTACCTCATTTATTCGTCCCCATGATCAAATGCGTGTTCTAATCTTTACTCGCTGTATCTAGTGTCGCTGCTGCACGTGACGTTCTACAGATATCACGAGCGTGAGTGATCCCTGTTATGCCCTGCACAGTGGCAACATTTTTATAAAACTTGAAATATATCACATAATTTGTTATACTTGATATAAATATCTTCATAAAATCTTGCAGTTTATAAAAGAGTATATAGCTTTATTAAAGATGTTAATGCGTAATAAATGTGTCACTGAACATTACACTGATAAGTCTTGTTGTTATTCTGAATTAAGCACAACGCTACACAATGGGCTATCTATGCTCTGTACCCCCCACGGGTATCGAAACCCGGTTTTTAGCGTTGTAAGTCCTTAGACATACCGCTGAGCCACTGGGGGGATCTAATCAGTGTTTAGAAAGTTTATTGCTTTTAAGAAAAATGACTCGTTTGAAAGGTTATTCTAATAGGTGACACATCTGGTGTATTCATTCCTCTACTTTTCTGCTTCAAATTTCATGGAATTAAATATTTGTTATGATTGTGATTTTACGCAGGAGTTTTAACACCAGTTTCTTAGGAGTTTGAAATTTATGGTTTCAACCTGTTTATTTAATTAAGTTTTTGAAGTTTGCTTTTTCGTTTAGGGTTGTCTATTTATTTCGGTGAAATACCAGATCAACATAATTTGTTGAGGTTTTTTCGATGCATGATTTTCTGTGAATAATGTAAGTGTTAATAAATTTTCTTAAATAAATACAATTATCTGGCAAATCTATTACAACGTTCCGTATTAAGTAATGTCACTTTTAATTATACAAATAATTTTATTTGTCGTTTATAGAATCTCTTGAGATCTTTATTGTTTTGTTTTTGAATGACAATTCTCTCACCGTATTGAGCGAACGTAAACCATATTTAAATTGCTTTTATTTGTACATACATTTCGTGATAACAACTTTAAAGCCATCTTCGTTTATAATTCTTATATTTTGTTTGTTTTTATAATTTCGCGCAAAGCTACACGAGGGCTATCTGCGCTAGCCGTCCCCAATTTAGCAGTGTAAGACTAGAGGGAAGGCAGCTAGTCATCACTATCCACTGCCAACTCTTGGGCTACTCTTTTACCAACGAATAGTTGGATTGATCGTCACATTATAACGCCCCCACGGATGAAAGTGCGAACATGTTTGGTTTGACGGGGATTCGAACTCGCGACCCTCAGATTACCAGTCGAACGCTTTAACCCACCTGGCCATTCCGGGCCTTAAAAGAATGATCAATAGAGTATATAAATTAGCTGATGGCTTTAAAGCTTGTGATGTTAAATGTCAAAAGGATACTACTGCTTTACAAAATAATTTGGCGAGTTTGGTGAATAAATGACTTTTATTTACATAAATAAAAGTAAAGTGTGCTGGTTAGGATATTGAAATTTGAAGTATGTGTAACATGTGTATGAGAATATCCTTAAACATTAATCAGTATCTTAAGGCACTCAAAGAGTGTGCCTTTTCTACTGCCTAGACAAATAGGATTTCAGGCTGTTATAATGTCATTGTATAGGTTATTAGTTAGGTTATATTTTTAGATCTGTGTTCAGTACTGGCTTATTAACTAAGGAATGACATAGAATTGTTGGAAAGGATTCAGAAGGAGACTAATAGGATGATATATGGAAGAAAATGTTAATATACGAGAATATATTAATATATGTGAAATTGTTTTCTCTTGCAAAAATAAGGATCAGAGGAGGTCTGATTGATATACCTAAGATTGTTGAAGGAGCAGATGGTCTTGGTGTATCATTAAGAATCAGGATGATTGGACTAGTAGAAGCAAGTACAAGGTGATGCAGGATAATGTCATCTTCAGCTAAAACAGCTTTATCTTTGACCTGTAAAATGGACTGCTTTCAGATATGGTGGAAGGAGTCAATACAAGGAAGTTTAAGGAAAAACTTGATAAATATGACCAGAGATGGCTCTGAGTTTTTATAGTGGGTTGTACAGCCTGGATTGACCGGAAGGTCTCTTTTCATCTTTAATGTGTTGTATTTCACATGTAACGGTAACAAAAGCACAACCAATAACTTATATCTGTTAAAACAAACCCTGTAACTGTCTTTCTGAGGAGACACTAACTTATAAAGTAAAATTTTGTAGTTAAGAGAATGTCTTGCAAGTGTTAAAACATTACTCACAATTTAATTATCTTACAAAAAATATGTTTATCTAACATAATGTGTGAAAGAATGATTTATACTGCAAATAATAAATCGAATTTACAGTGGAAAAGATTTATTAACCTTATTCTATACAAGACTCAATATTGTCACACGATATTAGAGCAAACATTTTATTTTTCATTAGTTTGCCATTAATAAACTCAGAACTTGGAACTTGTTGAAATAATGCAAAGCTTTTGTAGTCAAACAATAATTAATTACACTGTGTTCTAAGCGTAGGGCTAAATATCTTTATTGTGTTTTTTTTTGCCATGTATTTCAGTTAAGGTTTCAAAATACCATTTGAAATTTATTGTTCTCTAGAAATAGAAAACAATTCACTAGATATATTTACGAAGAGTTAATCAAAGTTCAGTTACATTTTTGTAGATTTGTTTGAATTATTTCAGTTGGTTTTGTAAGGTCATAAATGTTGGTGGTGTAGCTAGGGTTATTAAACTTAAGAACTTTACTGAGTGCAGAATAACCAATACTCGTTACCACTTGTTTGAAGTCACATCAGTTTTCATAATGGACGATTTATTGGTTGTGGTAACCAAATTTTTTTATTGGAGAAAACACAGTAATATTTGAAACAAATCTCGGTCTGATTTGCTCTGATTCTCTCCTCAATTGTGAGAGTTTCTGTTAATACTTACGACAGTAATGGGCCCCCAGTGGCTCAGCGGTATGTCTGCGGACTTTCAACGCTACAAACCGGGTTTCGATACCCGTGGTGGGCAGAGCACAGATAGCCTATTGTGTAGCTTTGTGCTTAATTTAAAACAACAAGAACAACGATTGTAATAATGTGAGTTTTAATTTATTAAATATATCATTTTAGTTTTCTCAAGCAGAGACGTGTTGAAACCGAATTTATATCACATAACATAGAATAAAAGTGATCTGGTTGAAAACAATTGGGATTCAAAGATCAATGTTGAACACCGATGACAAAATTTATATGATACGGTTATTTAATGAAGAAAACGAACTAGTTAGTTAGAATTTGAATAGAAGACCATTATATAGAATATTTTACACAAAGGATATGACTCAGAAACGTAAAATTGCACGGAGGTTTCTTAAACGTTTCACGAAAGTGCAATGCAATAGTTTGCACATATTCCCAGCAGACGGCGCCAGTATTACCTAGAGTCCGATGAAGAACAGCAACTACAAAATGTGTTCCTACTGGGTTAATGTCGCAATACATATAAATATTTTAATCTGATCTCATATTTCTACTACTGAGAATAATTAATGAAAGATCTTGTCTACACATCCGTTTTCTATTAAAAATTAAAAAAAAAAACATTGCGACTGTCTAACATTAATACATTGTTTATTGGGAACTGTCACACATATACAATATATGTGGATGCTAATGTTAAGTCAATTTGTTGGAAATAATCACGTGATCACGTATACAGTGTGGTCCTGTGAGATATTTTTTAGCATAGTTTCCCAAAGAATGAAAAGTTTTGAACTCTGTTACCAGAATCAAAAACTAACAAAGAAATCTAAACTATGTTTATTTTTGCTTGAAATAGTTTTAACATGACACTTTCGAATATATATATTTGTTGAATAACAGAAATTCCATTATACTATAACAATTAAATTTTATTTGTTAATCAATAACAAATTTAGAAATGATACAGTTCTTCATCTATACTTAACAACAAGTACTTTTCATATACTCTTGTCAGTAAAATAAAACTGTGTCTGACATCGGTCAAAATTTCCGATAGAGTAAGTTGGAAAACAGCTTAATATATTTTGCGAAATGTAAGTTAGTTTCACTATGATAAATTCAATTCTACCTTTAATATTTAGTATTTCTGCTTAAACGTAAAACTAAATCAGCTTCACAGACATGTGAATCGTGTGAGATTTATGATTTCATTACGTATATACGACGAATTATGTACTCGAATGGGAACAGATTAATTGTTTCCAGGTGGTTTTGATGAGTTCGTTCACAAGTTCAGATGCACCAATTTTCAACAAACAGTCTATTTAATTTTACTTACAATACTAAAAAGTTTTCATTCACATCTTATATTTGTTAAAGGATATTTCAGACTTAGGAAATGTAATTTTTTTTAAAACTGACATAGACGTTTGAAACAAAGATATGGTAACTTGTAATATCTTTTCACCTAAAAATATGTATAAGATTTAACTTTATGTACATGATACTATTTAAATTTAGCGTTTTTGTTGTTCTTTATTTGTATGGTGTGACGGGGATTTGAACCTGCGAACTTCAGATTAAGGGTCGAACGGATCAACCAACCTGGCCATAGGAAATAACATTAACTGAATTTTATGTCTTTAAAAAAAAGTAACTTGCGTTCTACAACAATGATAATGATAAATATATCAATTATAAATCAACTATTTATTCAACGAACTATTGTTTCGGTTTTTCAAGTTGAAATATCACTACTAGCGCCATTATAGATTTTCTAAATCCATGAGTAGATTTGTATAAATAAGTTCACCTAAAAACTGTAAAGTTGTAAGAACTTTGATTGATCCATGAGTAGATTTGTATAAATAAGTTCACCTAAAAACTGTAAAGTTGTAAGAACTTTGATTGATCCATGAGTAGATTTGTATAAATAAGTTCACCTAAAACTGTAAAGTTGTAAGAACTTTGATTGGTCCATGAGTAGATTTGTATAAATAAGTTCACCTAAAACTGTAAAGTTGTAAGAACTTTGATTGATCCATGAGTAGATTTGTATAAATAAGTTCACCTAAAACTGTAAAGTTGTAAGAACTTTGATTGATCCATAAGTAGATTTGTATAAATAAGTTCACCTAAAACTGTAAAGTTGTAAGAACTTTGATTGATCCATGAGTAGATTTGTATAAATAAGTTCACCTAAAAACTGTAAAGTTGTAAGAACTTTGATTGATCCATGAGTAGATTTGTATAAATAAGTTCACCTAAAAACTGTAAAGTTGTAAGAACTTTGATTGGTCCATGAGTAGATTTGTATAAATAAGTTCACCTAAAAACTGTAAAGTTGTAAGAACTTTGATTGATCCATGAGTAGATTTGTATAAATAAGTTCACCTAAAAACTGTAAAGTTGTAAGAACTTTGATTGATCCATGAGTAGATTTGTATAAATAAGTTCACCTAAAAACTGTAAAGTTGTAAGAACTTTGATTGATCCATGAGTAGATTTGTATAAATAAGTTCACCTAAAAACTGTAAAGTTGTAAGAACTTTGATTGGTCGTCGGTGTTTTTTAGTCAATATAATAACTCTGCCAATAATAATTTCTACAAAAAACACCTATGAGTTTATATATTTCGGTTGCATTTACTTTGTGTTTACCTTTGCATAGAAATTTTTGTCAAGGAATGCCTTTCTTCTATTCATTTTCTACATCCCTATTTCTTTCGAGATATGGCCGAGCATGGCCAGATTGGTTAAGGCGCTCGTCTCCTAATCTGAGGGTCGCGGGTTCAAATACCCGTCGCACCAAACATGCTCACCAATTAAGGTGAGGGAGTACTGTAAAGTTTGATCAATCCCACAATTCGTTGGTAAAAGAGTAGGTCAAAAGTTGACAGTGGGTGGTGATGACTAGCTTCCTTCTTACCCTGTCTGGTTTTACCCTGCTAAATTAGGGATGGCTCGCGCAGATAGCCCTCGTGTAGCTTTGCCTGAAATTCAAAATGAAAACAATCTTTCGAGACACTCTGAATATAGCCTCCAGCTAGTACATCAGTATGTTTACGGATTTACAGCGCACAAAATCAGTGGTTCGATTCCCCTCGATGGGCTCAGCAGATAGCCCGATGTGGCTTTGCTCTAAATAAACACATACACACTTAAAATATGAATTAGAACATCGTATTTATTTTTCTTTTAGCGGAAAAACAATAAAATATAATAATATTTATTTATTTGTTTCTTTTGGTAGAAGTTAGTAAAAAGTGTTGTTATTTTTTACATCGGATTTATTACAGGATATTAATCCGTCTTAACAGTTAGTGATACGTTAGTCATTAAACAAGAACTTTATATTTTTAATGGAATATTTCAAGATGAAAGTTTTCATTTTACACATAATATCTGAATAGAATACTACAATTTTTTGTTTGTTCTTTGTTAGAAAGTGAGATAATGATATACGTACGGCTCGTATATTGGAGGACCTAAACAGTATAGAAAGTAATGGCATGTATCACTACAATAAACCTCACGCAGCATAAATGTCTATTGAAATTATTTCCAAAACTGGTACTTTTTAAAGAAGCTTGCCATGATATATTGAAGCTTTTGACATTTCGTATTAAACATGAATACTATATATTTAACTTTTAATGTTTATTGAATAATAAATGTCTATTGAAATGATTCTCAAAGCAGATATTTTTTAAAGCAGCTGGTCATGATATATTGGAGATTCTGACATGAATTCTATGTCTTTAAGTTTTAATGCTTCGCTGAAAGTTTAAAAATAAAAGACCCCGTCATACGAGACATTAATTAAAGGGGCATAACTGGAATTCTCATGTGTATTGAGTTTTTTGTTTTTTTTTAAATATAACAGTTTGTTTAAACGAACGACTGGAATACGTTTTGCATTACAGAAAGGCTTAGCAATGTCCCTAAATTAACTAGAAAACTTAAAGAAATATTACAAAAATACCAAACTTTTGTACGAAAATATATTTTTTTTTTTACGAGAAGTGAGCGAATTTATTAAAATAATCACGACACTTTGTACAGGTTAACTTTTAATTGATATAGCTCTAGATACTTAACACATGTTCTAGTTTTCATAACTAATACGAGAATATTGTGCATAACTATTCGTAGATGTCTACAAATTGTAATACGATATTTACATGTAAAAACTGAACAAAGTCGAGTATAATCCGTTATCGTTAATACTTATGTTGGTCATAAGACGTTAGCATTAGACCTAGTGTACTTCTAAACTACATTGTTCATCAAATCTCCTAGAGACTTCGAAGAATTAATAAAGAGTCTATTTTCTTAGTATAACATTCATTCTACACTCGTTTTATCCGTTGTAAACGACACATTCACATAATACAGAGCTCTTCAGAACGGTTGTAAAGACATGCAGGGCAGAAAACGTGGCAGGTATTTTGATTTGAAATTTAACTGACCCCTGGCCAGGGCCTTGGGACAGAATTAACCGCGGGCGCTCAGAAATTCACTTTCTCTTCGGCAAGCAAGAAAACGGCTGAGTAATTTTGTTGTTGTTTTTGGAATTTCGCACAAAGCTACTCGAGGGCTATCTGTGCTAGCCGTCCCTAATTTAACAGTGTAAGACTAGAGGGAAGGCAGCTAGTCATCACCACCCACCGCCAACTCTTGGGCTACTCTTTTACCAACGAATAGTGGGATTGACCGAAACATTATAACGCCCCCACGGCTGGGAGGGCGAGCATGTTTGGCACGACTCGGGCGCGAACCCGCGACCCTCAGATTACGAAGCGCACGCCTTAACGCGGTAGGCCATGCCAGGCCCGGCTGAGTAAAGATTAATGACAGACATCAGCCGGCGGCTATTACAAAATCAACGACCCTTACGGGAATCAGGCCTCGGTAAATCCTTGGAATATTCCATAGGTCACGGATCACTCTCGAATACGTCAAACTATGTTTTAAACTTGACTAGATGTTATAAACAAACACGAGAGAGAGAGAGAGAAATCATGTCAGGTATTTCGGTTTAAGTTTAAATGGCCCTTTCCCAGAGCTCAGGGTCAGAATCAATCGGGGGCGTTTATAAATTTACTTTCTCTGCACCTCAATATATTAGGTTAAGACATGTGATAAAAACAAAAGCAAAAATCGTGTGCATATTTACATACATAAATACACACGCACATCAATGACACACGCATTAACAAACCAACTGTCGTTGTGAACGGTAACCAAGCGGCATAGAAAAGACCGACAACAGGAACCAATGGCAACTATCACTACATCAACCGCCGATATGGGTTTTAGGGCCCTACAGAGTGGTGTGGGATCTATAGATTCTATAAATAAACATGGTAAATTCTAAACACTACATATGCCACGTGTTCCACAACAATTGTTATGGTGTGAATGCGCTTTACAAGCTGGAAAAGTAGAATGATAGTCAAAATTCTCATAAAATATTAACATTACACCTGCTATATTTTGAAACACTGGATCATTTATCCATATCTTTAAGAATTTTCACGAATTGCGAACTGTATGGTATTGTTTTTGAATTTCGCACAAAGCTACACAAGGGCTATCTGCACTAGCCGTCCCTAATTTAGCAGAGTAAAACAAAAGGGGGGCAGTTAGTCATTACCACCCACCGCCACCTTTTGGGCTACTCTTTTACCAACGAATATAGTGGGGATTGGCCGTCACATTATAACGCCCCCACAGCTGAAAGGGCGAGCAAGTTTGGTGTGACGGAGATTCGAACCCGCGACCCTCAGATTACGAGTCCATGCCGGGCCAACTGTATAGTAACAGTACTCTACCTACACTCCGTTCGCTATATCCATTGCCAAAGACTCATTTCGTTCAATCTATATGTTTATATCTTCGGTTAAACAATGAAATTCATTTAAAGTTAAGTGAAGAAATGTAATCAGAAGAACAAATTAAAACTTTTTTTGAAAAATATTTGCAAATAAGAATTGAAGTGTTGAAATGTGTGCATACGTTTGCAGTTGGCCTGACAAGTAATTTTTTTTTTAAACAAAAGTTTCGTCGGTTTTTGTTCGATGAAGAAATGTACCAGAGGGCATGTTCTATTAATTCAATTTCTCAGACATTCATCGATGTGTTGTCAATCGCTTCAGTAGAATATACTTTAACTTACTCAATATATATTTTTGAGATAAAATTTGTTTTTGTTTTAGGATTACTTTTCCAATAGATTTGAATCTTTCGAAACTGGTAATTTTAGTCTAAAACACCAGTAACATTTTCTAATAGAAATAAGTATATTTTATAATAACTTTTGAATATAAATACTTTTATTTGATATTATTCTTTCAACTCAGCTTTATAATTAAAAAAAAAAAGATACTCGAGACAATTGAATAGAGAATGAATTGGAAAATTCTTGTTATAGAACTAAATCGTTCAGTTAGTAAGGGTGAATAACATAATTGTATTAAAATAATTATGTTAAGAAAACTGTAGTTTCACATAACACGTTATTCAGTGAATATTTTTAAGCACATTTAATGCTTGTATAGCTACTAAAAATCACTTAAAGATATACGGACACCCTTCTTATTTCTTTTATCTATAAAGATCTTTCTATTTTACGAACTTTACAGTTATGTACATGACTATCAAGAGGTTTAAAGGTGAATGTTTGAACCGTTTGAAAGTTATGAGAAATGTGGTTTGAATTTCGCGCAAAGCGACACGAGGGCTATCTGCGCTAGCCGTCCCGAATTTAGCATTTTAAGACTAGAGGGAAAGCAGCTAGTTATCACCACCCGCCGCCAGCTAGTGGACTACTCTTTTACCAACGTTGGGTTTGAACGAAACATTATAACGACCCCACAGTTGAAAGAGCGTACATGTTTGGTGTAACGAGGATTCGAACCCGTGACCCTCAGATTACAAGTAGCACGCCTTAACACGCCTGGCCATGCCGGGCCTATTATCTTTTCAAAAGTCTTGTTTAAAGAGCTGTATATAAATCAAGATAATGTTTACATCACAAGCTTGAGAAAAGAAGCTAGCCCGTGAGCTACCCTAACCAGCACGTGGAATTTGACTCATATTTATAATCTACCCAAGGTAACGAGTTTCAAAAGAGCAAATCTCGCATGAACTATGCGGAACATTAAATATTGGACCTCATAGCCGTTAATGGAAGACTTGGGATTCTCCAGAGGGTGACATAGCGGTATTAGATATGTGTGTGTTTACTTGTAGGATATTTTATATTAGGCTGTCTGCTGTATTTACAGAAAAGAATCGAACCCCTGATTATAATGTTATAAATATGAAAAATTGCCGTCATAGGAATATCAAATATGAATGTGACGGTCATTTCAACTATTCATTGGTAAAAACGTGGCTCAAGAGTTGGCGGTGGGTGGTGATGACTAGCTGCCTTTCCTCTAGTATTATACTGCTAAATTAGGGACGGCTAGCGCAGATAGCGTTCGAGTTACTTTTCACAAGATTCAAAACAAACTAAACAAACACTGATGTTTCGAAGGTAAGTTTAAGAACTTAGAACGCTGAATTCCGGGGTTCTATTACCCATTGCACAGCTTTACGCAAATTAAATGATATTTGTTACGTATTACAATTCAAAATGGATAAAAACTGAGTTAAATGTAATTTAGATCTAGATATGTATATAATTTGTGATACTTGTTAACAAGGTTGATACCGAGCCTCTTTGTTTAATACAAATATATTTTAATATACAAACAATAATCCAATTAACTATAACACTTGTTAAAAATAATGATAAATGTAAAAAAAAGTTTTAGAAACTTACAGACAATGTTATGTCTTTTATCTGGTCTTAAACTTTCCTGATATTTTATCGAGGGTTCACGATGAGCGAATTTAGTTCGAGTTGAAATAGATACACTTCAATTAACAGAAGGCTAGTTAGCTCTGCACTTTTTGCTAAACGTTGAGTTTTTCACCCAAGAAATTATAGAACATTTCGTAAGAATGCCAATATCTGTTGTGAATCATCTGGAGTTAAAAGTTTTGTAATGTTCGAAATCTAAAACGTTCACCATCAAATTTCAAAGGTTTCCTGATTAATAAGCGTTATTAACAGTTATAGCTACTGGGGTTTATAGTATAACAACTACAGGAACTCAATAATATATTCTGCTTTTTGTCCCGTCGCGTTGATTATATTTATAGGCATGAGGAGAGTTTTTTGAAATTCCAATCTGCGCAACAATATTGAAGAAGCACTGGTATTTACGTACACATATATACTGTTGATTCTTACGCTCGAGAATCTTCTACAACTCTAGTGAATAGGCAAGAATTTCGTAATATAGATTTTAAAATGTAAGTTACGGATATTTTAAAATATAAATTTAATTTAAACATCAATATCACATTATATATATAATAGTAAATCGATAACATATCAAAAAGATACATTAAAATTACTTAAAAACAACATATATTTTCACATTTATGTTAGACATTACGAATTTCTAGATATCTAACTTACAATAAAATTAGTCTACGTTTATCATCTTTACGAATTATTGAGTAAACTGATAACTAAAATGTTTTCCAGTAATTATATAAGCGATTTGCAAAATCTATCTCACCAAAATCGTATGCTGTAAAATGTAATGAGAAGTGTCATTCGCTTAATGAACAAAACACAAATAATCAAGTATTCCTAAAATCAAAATTGAAACATGGTTATCAAGTGATGTAATTATATTTAATGGATACTTTAAGTATTGTGAAAATTTTCAACTAAATTTGAAGTTATTAACTATTACGTTTTGTTTTTTTTGTTTGTTCAGATGGTTCATCACATCCGTAAGTTAGATTGTCAGATTGTGTGTTTTTGAATTTCGCACAAAGCTACTCGAGGGTTATCTGTGCTAGCCGTCCCTAATTTAGCAGTTGGCTGCTGAAGTTTTGGAGTTAGCAGGTAACGCTGCACGTGATAACAAGAAGACTAGGATCATTCCTCGTCACTTGCAACTTGCCATTCGTAATGACGAAGAACTCAACAAGTTGCTACAGGGTGTTACTATCGCCCAGGGAGGCGTTCTGCCAAACATTCAGGCTGTCTTATTGCCCAAGAAGACCGAAAAGAAGTAAGTCGGTAAATATTAACCAGACCCAGAATCGGGCCGTTTGATTTGATCTGAACTTGAATGAATTACATTCATGTTCACATCTACCCAACTTTTTCTTTTCGAGACAGGTCCCGACCTTTCCTTCTTTCCACTGCTACCTTTGCCTCCACCCAAAAGACCATTTAGTGAGACATTCCCCACCCAAAAAGTCAAGAATAATAACGATAATTAATTTATTAAAATAATAATAAAAAAAAAAAAAACACCACTTAATCCTAATAACAATCCACGAAAGGGGACGAAGAGGAACTACAAAGTTCCTGAACACCCCAGTTGGTGAGAGAACTCTTCGGATTTCTCTCTCTCTAAACTGAACCCCTGCCACGTTAGTTTAGTTTAGTTTAATTTAGCAGTGTAAGACCAGAGGGAAGGCAGCTAGTCATCACCACCCACCGCCAACTCTTGGGCTACTCTTTTACCAACGAATAGTGGGATTGACTATCACATTATAACGCCCCCACGGCTGAAAGGGCGAGCATGTTTGGCGCGACGGGGATGCGAACTCGTGACCCTCGGATTACGAGTCGCACGCCTTAACGCACTTGGCCACGCCGGGCCACATCACATCCGTAAGTTAGATTGTCAGATTGTGTGTTTCTTGTACTTTTTGCTAAAAATATTTCTGGTTACATTATTTTTTATTAACAGATTTATTTGTGCATTTCATATTCGTCTAAAAGTGGCTCATTGGAAACCTTTCAGGTTTGGGTCCCTAAAAGTCGTGTTTCGATATCTGAGGTGGACAAAGCACATTTCGCCCATTGAGCAGTTTTGTGTTTTAAACCATTATTATTAGCTTAAGTTTCGTTAGATGTGTGGAACTAGAGGGTATGCTCTACAACAGGGGTTCCCAACCGGTGGGTCGCGACCCCCAGGGGGTCGCGAAGCCTTGGCAGGGGTGTCGCAGGGCACCGGCTATGCTGGGATCAAAATCAGGTTTCCAATCGAGAGTGAAGAAGCTAGCACCTCAAGCAAAGGGCATCCACTGCATGATTCACCGATATGCTCTCGCCAGTAAGACTCTCCCTGCCTCTCTGTAGGAAGTGCTTGAATCTGTAATCAAAATTGTAAATTATGTGAAGACTCAAGCACTCAACACTCTCCTATTCAAAGAACTATGGAAAGACATGAATGCTGACCACGAAGTCCTTCTCTTCTACACAGCAGTACGTTGGTTGTCGAAAGGAAACGTTATTAATCGTGTCTTTGAAATGAAAGATGAAATAAATCTATTCATGGAGACTCAAGAAAGGAAAGATCTTGTAGCTCACTTCGAAGATGAAGCATGGAATAAAAGGGTTGCGTACCTAGCCGACATTTTTGACCAGCTGAACAAGCTCAATTTGAAGCTTCAAGGAAGGGAAACACATGTTCTCCTTTTTCAAGATAGTCTTCGGGCCTTTGTTTCCAAACTGCAGAACTGGCGTCGGAAAACCAATCTTGGAAACATCGCTATGTTTGAGAAACTTTGTGGAGTGACGGATGAGTCTCAGATCCAACTGGATCAGTTCCTCAAGGATGAGATTACCGAACATCTTCAGTCTCTAGAAAAGGAAGTCGAGCGTTACTTCCCTGAGCTATCACAGGAACAGGAGGCCCTGATAAGGAACCCATTTTGTACTGAACTTGATGTATCCAACATCCCAGATGATATCCAAGATGAATTTCTGGACCTAAGGAACGACTCTTCAGCTCGTGATCTCTTCAAGGTGAAATCCGTGACTCAGTTCTGGTGCGCTATGTATCAGTCATACTCCAAATTCAGCATGATAGCTTTACGTGTCCTTGTTCCATTTGCTTCTACCTACTTGTGTGAGGCAGGATTTTCCACTCTTGTCAATATAAAAACAAAGAATAGGAACAGAATGGATGCTAGAGATGACATGAGACTGTCTCTAACAAACGCTCGGCCACGAATTTTAAAGCTTGCTACTGAAATGCAACATCAGGCATCTCACTAGCTGGGTTGGATAGCTGTTCAAACCTATGTTAATATTATTTTAAGAAATATATGTTCTTTTTTGTGAATTCAGGTTGGACCAATGTGTTTTAATTTGCTAATAAATAATTACAGAATTTTTAAATATTTTTTTAGATGTTTCTTTCCCTCTCCTTCACAGAAAATAAAAGAAATTACGCTGCTGAGAGTAAGCCCTAAGTAGGGGGTCACATGGGTTTCAAACTTTTAGGTAAGGGGTCGCGAGTGCCAAAAGGTTGGGAACCCCTGCTCTACAACATATCATACGTATCTTTACAAATTATACAAAAATAGGATCAATAAATCAAGAATTTTTCTTACCAATATGCCTGAAATTTGCTCTTAAAGTATGCAATAAAAGGAGACATAAATTTTTTAGTACCTCAAATAGTATCTTCATATTTTTCAACGATTTAAATGTCATCACTTGTATGCGTGATTCTATTCTCTTGTTAGACGTGTCAAACTAACGTATGCCCAACATGTACGTTGAGTTTTATAAAAATGAAATGTACAGCCTTTCATGAATATTTCAGTAACGGTATGTATAAATATATTTTCTTCGGGTTTTTGACATTTTTTTGCAACTTAAACATTCAAACAAATCCAGCAAAATATTTTAGATCGTTTACAGTACGACTGTCAACGGTTAAAAGACGAGAATGCAATTCCAATTACTGAAGAAAGCAATAAGTTTGTTTTTGTTTGTTTTTTGGAATTTCGCACAAAGCTACTCGAGGGCTATCTGTGCTAGCCATCCCTAATTTAGCAGTGTAAGACTAGAGGTAAGGCAGCTAGTAATCACCACCCACAACCAACTCTTGAGCTACTCTTTTACCAACGAATCGTGGGATTGATCGTCACATTATAACGCCCCCACGGCTGGGAGGGCGAGCATGTTTGGTGCGACCGGGATGCGAACCCACGACTCTCAGATTACGAGTCGCACGCCTTAACACGCTTGGCCATGCCGGGCCCAAAACAATAAGTTCCGCCTGTCTGGACATTAAAACTAACAAAGTATAATGTTCAATGAAAAGCGTGTATAATAACCCATGTCAAGTATGTTTATGTGTGAAAAGTGTTTATAATAACCAATGTCAAGTATGTTTATGTGTGAAAAGTGTGTATAATAACCAATGTCAAGTATGTTTATGTGTGAAAAGTGTTTATAATAACCAATGTCAAGTATGTTTATGTGTGAAAAGTGTTTATAATAACCAATGTCAAGTATGTTTATGTGTGAAAAAGTGTTTATAATAACCCATGCCAAGTATGTTTATGTGTGAAAAGTGTTTATAATAACCAATGTCAAGTATGTTTATGTGTGAAAAAGTGTTTATAATAACCCATGCCAAGTATGTTTATGTGTGAAAAGTGTGTATAATAACCCTGATTAAGTGTGTTTGTGTATGAAAAGTGTTTACAACTAATCAGGCCATGATCCAACCTTTCCTTTAAAAGAATTGGTTGGATCGAGAAATAGTAAGAGTGTATGCTTTATATCGTTTACACAAAAAAAGTGATTTGTCACAGTGATATCAAGACACCCATGTAAAATGTTCTTACTCTCATAAGAAACAATGCACGGGCAGTTACCTCTTAGCCAAGGCAATACATCTTAAACAGCAAGGCCAACTATCTTAATTAAACATGACTTCTTTCACCATCGTCTGTCGAACAATGGATTCCAAGCGAAAGGTTGCTAAAGTTGCAAGAAAACACATTACTCTGGGTAATAAAATTAGATCAAATGTTTAGAAATAGTGACGAATATTCCTAAAAACTTCTAGGTCCGGATGACCTCCTGATGCAAGTTTAAACAATCTAACTATACAGATGAATCTAAAGATATGTTCTTATAGCCCACAGAAACATCAAACAGATTGTCAATTACCTTATTCAAAAACAATATGATGACAGAACTTCCTTAATCAACATCAATAAAAACAATGGATTTCGTTTCATATAGATTATCTTTTTTTCTGACTCTCTTCAGTTTAAGTCTGAAATATATTTTCTTTGGATTAAGAACAAACATACCACGAAATGTATGTCAACTTTGAAGGCCATTGTTATATTGAAAAAAATTGTAAACTTGTATATATATATATATATATATAGTACATCAGTGTACATAAGGCATACATAGGTTATGTTAATATGTACTTTGTTAGCATATATAAGGGTGTAATGAACGAAACGTGCAATCAACGAAACGTTTAATTCACCCTTCGTATATTAACTACAGCATGTTTTATGGTGCATTATGGCACTATGCAATGAATCCATAGTCTCTATGGCAAACTGCTTGGGCCAGTTGCCGACTTCACTTACTTTTGGTAAAACACAATAAGACAAACTTGCAGATGTCATATATTGACAGAATGTTGACCAACCTCAAGCAATGTCACAAAAGTAAAGTAATCCAAACAGAAAGAACAAATAATAAACCATTCTGTAAACAACCATCAAGATGGAACTCAAATAATTCATGCACCCACGGTCCAATATAGTAGGTGCACCAAGAAATGACAACAAAGTTATTGTAACGTTGCAATCAACTCAACTTATCATGTTCATCCGGTTAACAGTGTCATTCAGAGGTCCTAAAGTCAAACCACTGAACATTAAAAATAACTAAGACTAAACCCTAACAAAATACTGCTTGTTAAAATTGAAAAAATAGTTTTATCGGATGTTTCTGAAACAAAAAAAACACAAAAAAACGTTCACCAGAAAACAACTTGAGACCCTTTGAAATCAAAGGGTCAAATGTCACGACTACGTATCGGTAAATGAACTTTGGGAATTTATAATCAATATAACATTAATGTATGGATTTAGTCTCGGGTTTTTTCTTTAGGTTTAGAAACTCCTTAGTAAAGTATATAAGGTAAACAGAATTGGTTGCAATAAATCATTTATATGCTAATTTTTTTTTGTTCACTAAAATATAAATTTCAGTGAGGTAAATATATATATATATACGTTATTCTACGTCAGTTTCATAGGTTTCTGTATTACTTGTTTGTGTTTACACGCTAGCCTGAGATTAAAAAACTAAGTTATACTACCTGGTGTTTGGAAAGTCATGTGCAGTTTTGTAATCATATTTCATTCAGTCTATTTCAAGCCAGCAACTGATAGCGGTGTTTAGAAACAAAATAAGAAGGATCCAAACCTGTATTGATGCCAACGGGGGTCACTATCAACATTGTTTATAATTGTCATTCATATTTACCTCCTGTATTCTACATTGAAACATGTCTGTTAATAAATATATAAGTGCACAGTGACTTTCCGAACACCCTGTATTTATCTCTGCCTATTGTGAGATGATTAGCATATATTCATAACATATCATATCTCACCAACACGGATGTGAGTTAGTCTTTGCGTGAATTTCATTAAAGTTCAAAAGATTGTTTGTTTGTTTTTAAATTTCGCGCAAAGCTGCTCGAGAGCTATCTGTGTTAGCCGTCCCTAATTTAGCAATGTAAGACTAGAGGGAAGGCAGCTAGTAATCACCACCCACCGCCAATGCTTGGGATACTCTTTTACCAACAAATAGTGGGATTGACCGTCACATTATAACGCCCCCACGGCTAAAAGGGCGAACATGTTTGGTGTGACGGGGCCATGTCGGGCCAAGTTCAAAAGAAGCAACTGAATATGGCTGAGTAGCGAATGATTTCATACTAATTATATAAAGTTGTAATTGGTAGTTGTTACACTATGACAGTTACAAAAATACGTAATGACCGCATACTCCTATATTTCCTGTTTCATGTCAGTTTGTTCAGTAAAACAACATTCTATCATTTTTTATTCCTGTTTTCGTACTGAAAATAGCAACACATTTACCAATAGCAAGGTGATGTAGAGCTCACTGTTAATGGTATTATGACATAATGTAGATATTTTCTACGTGTAATGGCCGACCGTAGTGTGCTGTAGTGTGGTCTCAGCTTTGGTATCAGTCACAGCAAAAAAAAAAAAAAAAAAAACAATCAAAAAACATTGGCGCTATGTATTTTGGGACATGGATGTATTATAAATTATACAATTCGGTCAGACGAAAGTGGACCAGCAGTTGGTGTTTGAGAAATCTGAATGTCAAAAAATAAATAAACACATTTTCTCCTTATTTCAACCTCATAACAATGAATCTTACATAGATGTAGCACTATTAATAATTACAATAATATAGAATAAGGAAACAAAGTTTCTCTTTTTTTTCAACCTCATAAGAATGAATCTTACATAGATTTAGCACTATTAAAAATTACAAGAAAGTAGAATAAAGAGACAAAGTTTCTCTTTTTTATCAATTTCATAAGAATGAATCTTACATAGATTTAGCACTATTAAAAATTACAAGAAAGTAGAATAAAGAAACAAAGTTTCTCTTTTTATCAATTTCATAACAATGAATCTTACATAGATTTAGCACTATTAAAAATTACAAGAAAGTAGAATAAAGAAGCAAAGTTTCTCTTTATTTCAATTTCATAACAATGAATCTTACATAGATTTAGCACTATTAATAATTACAAGAATGTAGAATAAAGAAACAAAGTTTCTCTTTTTTCAATTTCATAACAATGAATCTTACATAGATTTAGCACTATTAATGATTACAAGAATGTAGAATAAAAAACAAAGTTTTTCTTTATTTCAATTTCATAACAATGAATCTTACATAGATTTAGCACTATTAATAATGACAAGAATGTAGAATAAAGAAACAAAGTTTCTCTTTTTTCAATTTCATAACAATGAATCTTACATAGATTTAGCACTATTAATAATTACAAGAATGTAGAATAAAAAAACAAAGTTTTTCTTTATTTCAATTTCATTACAATGAATCTTACGTAGTTTAGCAGTATTAATAATCATTAATAATTACAAAAAATACAAACAGAAGCTGATAAACATTTCAATTTATTTCGTTGTATCGATTACGTATTGTGCAAATAAATATCTGGTTTTTATAATGATTATTAATGATTATTACATTAATTTGTGAATTTCTTCAGAATTACACTTCCCTTATTTAGGTATATGATGTAAACAGAATTTGTTACAATAAATCATCTCCATGTTAATTTGATCTGTTTACTAAAATATAAATTTAACTGAAGTAAATATGATATAGAGGCCTAATGTGTTTTTTAATTCGCTAGTTTTATTGAATTAACAGCTCATCAATATTGTTTGGAAGAGGTAAAGCGAAACAAACAAATAAACGAGGCCTAGCGTTGTGTTATAGTATAAGTAATTCACGTGTCGATCTGCTATTCACAACTAATAACATTAATTATTTTAGTTTGTTATTGATGAGAATAAAACTATACATCTAAAACCAGTCATTACGTCGTAGGAAATTTATTTTTTTTACAAACAAAAACTATTGGTATTTATTTTGTCAAAACTTTTCGAGCATTAGAGTCTGATGTTTTTTGAAGTAATGACTTATATATACATGCGTGTGTCTTTGTATTTCTTGGATCTTGCCACGTTTATATAAAATATCGTTAAACTGTATATTGAGAAATAATTATTAAGTTTGTTTTGTTTTGTTTGTTTTTTGTATTTCGCGCAAAGCTTCTCGAGGGCTATCTGCGCTAGCTGTCCCTAATTTAGCAGTGTAAGACAAGAGGGAAGGCAGCTAGTCATCACCACCCACCGCCAACTCTGGGGCTACTCTTTTTTCCAACGAATAGTGCGATTGACCGTCACATTATAACGTCCATACAACTGAAAAGGCGAGCATGTTTGGTGCGATGGGGATGCGAACCCGCGACCCTCAGATTACGAGTCGCACGCCTTAACCCACCTGGCCATGCCGGGCCTAATTATTAAGTAAGCGTTATTTTTAATTATGGCAGAAACATTTAAAAAGTCGATACGTTTGAAATAATGAATAAAGAACATTTCTTACCGTAAAGCCATAGAAATGAAAAAGTTAAGTAAGTTAAGTTAAATAATAATTTCTTTTTAGACACATTGTGCCACATTGTAAGAGTAAAAACCTCAAAAATGGAATTGATAGTTGTACCTAAATACAGACTGAGCTAACACTGTTGACACTAGCCTTGAAGATTGTAATTGTATTATTTGTTTGTTTGTTTTTGAATTTCGCACAAAGCTACTCGAGGGCTATCTGTGCTAGCCGTCCCTAATTTAGTAGTGTGAGACTAGAGGGAAGGCAGCTAGTCATCACCACCCACCGCCAACTCTTGGGCTAATCTTTTACCAACGAAAAGTGGGATTGACAGTCACATTATAACGCCTCTGCGGCTTGAAGGGCGAGCATGTTTGGCGCGACTCGGGCGCGAACCCGCGACCCTCAGATTATGAAGCGCACGCCTTAACGCGCTAGGCCATGCCGGGCCCAATTGTATTACCAAAACTGGACAACTGTAATTCAAAATTAATATTTTGCTTCTCATAACGCAAACAATTAATTTTTTTGTGTTCTTTACCCTCCACTGATAGTTACGCAGTGGATCAGAATTAAGTTTATAGACTTATAAACTTATATACAAATATAAAATTTGAAATCGATTCCCTGCGGTAGACACAGAAATATCCTCATGTAGCTTTACTCTGAAAAACAAAGACACTATTATCTATATATATATATATTAACGGGATAATTAGAATAAAATATCTGACAAACATATCACATAACAGGAAAAACATTAATATTTCTTTACTAAATTTTATGTTCGGTAAACATTAATCATAATCTATTACTGATACACCTATGAAGGTTGTGTATTTCTTGTATTTCACGAATATAACATTTTTTATGTATATTTTTGGTCATCTCCTTCAATCATTCCCTTACTGACATTTTGTTTTCTGTGTGTGATTCTGAGACATGCTCTTGCATGTTCAACTGAATAATCCTTCAAATTATTAGCTGTGACGGTAAAACGCAGCAAATGTTATTTTGAATAATATAAGGTCCTCTATTTGGACGGTCTTTTTTACTTGTCGCTTTGTTAGTCTGCTGAGCTGAAGAAACGCATTAAATTTGGGTATTTTCAAAATTGAAATGTGCTGCGGGTAAACCATGCGAGTTATTATACAGTTGTAGCCGAGGGTTCTGATTGGACAAAATTTGGTGACACTGTTTCCTTGACAACCAAGCAGACATGATGACGAATTTCAGACAATGATTATGATTTTTGTGTTCCAGGAACACCTAGCTTTGGTTGCACGTGTACTCAATCGGATTCGATGTTATTATTCACAGCGACCCTAACAACCTGACCTTAAATCTGAGTATATGTAGCTAAAAGAATTTTAAAAAGGATGATCTCGTTTATTACAGCAAAAAGATCAGTTGTTTTCACAATATTTTTTGATCGGTTCCTCAAAAGTCAAGATACCAACATGACAGACGGATGGCTTTTCATCTTTATATAACTGATACTTAGTTTTGTTTGTGTGTAGTTAGGTGCATATCTACATACAATTCTATGCCATATACGGGTGTCGAAACCAGGTTTTTAGTGTTATAAGCTCAGTGATTTACAGTTGAACTGTTGGAAGTCGTTATAGTAGGTGAGAGCAACCATGCAACGTCTCTTTAGAGGGAACTGTAAGTTTAAAACATGTGCCAGGTACCTATGTCATAACGATTCTTATGCTGTGTGATATGTTTACAGCACAGGCTAGGCACACGTAATAACAGTAATTCTGCGAGTTGTTATAGGCTTACAAGGAATCAAAGACAGATTATTTTTTATTCCATACAAATTTATAGCTATGTATATATATATATAAACACTCTTTTCTTCCTTTACTTACATAAAATTCCCTATAATTTAAAATATATTAAGAAATGCATATATAATTAAATCAGATAGTCAGAATTAAACTAAAACAGACAAATTTGTATTTTTCTGATGATAAACTGATGTGACTGATTTATAAACTCAAAGTTCACTTTTCCTGCTCGTTCAACAAGATGTCACGTTGTTGTATAATTTTTCAGACACATGTTTACTAACAACTGGTCCCTGGCCCAGCATGGCCAAGTGGGTTAAGGGTTCGACTCGTATAAGGATCACGGGTTCTAATCCACGTCGCACCAAACATTCTCGCCCTTTCAGCCGTGGGGGTGTTATAACGTTACGGTCAATCCCATTATTCGTTGGTAAAAGAGTAGCCCAAGAGTTAGCGATGGGTGGTGATAACTAGCTGTCTCCCCTCTAGTCTTACACTGCTAAATTAGGGGCGGCTAGCGCTGATATCTATCTGTCTAAAAGGTTTTGATAATGTTGATATGAGAATTATAGAACTAATTAACCATGGTGTATATGTAGACAAGGTAGAAGTCATCTTATTTTTTAATAGAGTGTTCAGCACATGAAATGGGTCTCCTTTAGATGTTGTGAGCGCAGTAAATTTGAGTGAGATTAAAAAAAGCTTGGCAAATATATGAATAATAAGGGCTGGCCTTAAATATTTTAATATTTTTAGTTTGGGTTAAAGGGTGGGATAGCGATATAGGTTCCTTATCTCTAAACAGACATTATATTCTATATGCAAAAACGGCTAGTTTGGGTTGAGAAAATATTTTACGTAGAACCCAAATGAGCTGTTTTTGCTTATATATTTCTCTACAAGTGGGTTTTTTCGACATCACTGATTAGACATTATATTCTGTTATATACAAAAAAGGACATCTTTACTTCAACTACCAAGACATTTCTTAACTCGTCAAATTAACGAAAGGATAAATTGTATATGAAATGTTTATAAAACAACTTCATGAACAAATAAAATATCTGTTGTTTCAGATGCTCGTAAAAGTTGAATTATTGTATTGAATAATGTGTTCTTTATTATGCTAACGCACTTTAAACTTTTAGGGCTAACACATTTATTGTTAAACTTACATTAATAAATGTGTGACCATTAAATCTACACAAACACTTATATATGCGTGAATACCAAAAATGAAATGCTTACATATGAACTGAGTAATAGATTAGTTATTTTTTAACGTTATTATTTCTCTCATATTTTAAAGCTTATAAACATCCTATTTTTTGTTACATTTGATAAAAAGAACCACATATAGTTAGCAAAAGTGATAAAAGTGATTGCACTGTATGTAAATATTTTTCCATACTGTTACTTTTATAAGTGTAAAATATAAATATTGACTCTACCAAAAATATTGTTGAAGTTAAATATTATATATTCTGAAGTGAATAACTTGTTACCGGTTTTCACTTTGTATGTCAAATATATGCAAAATTTATATTAGTTACATTTTTGTCCTTATAACAGTTTGTATCCAGTCTCTAGAAAGACGTTGTATAATCATAGAAACATACCTTGAATGATTGGTACGACGGTGTAACAATTCAGATAAACTTCGTTATAGAAACAGATGGGATTTCAGGAATAATGGGCCATTTAAATATTATGGATAACAAATAGCTACACGTGTAAATATACATTAAGATTTACTATTCATTTAAATAGAAGAAATAAGTTGCATGTAATTATTAAACAAAGTCAGAGAATACTCAGGAATACTGGACAGTTAATTACAAACCATTAATCGTATGACAACAGATTCCACTGAAACAACACTATTTGTATGTATGTGTCTGAGTGTGTGTAATATCGCTATAGAGGCAACAAGGTTCTCTGAATAACAGAAAATGCTGCTAGGGTTGGGGTATTGGGTTGTGATGATATGTGAGTATTATGTGAGAATACTGAATTGTATAATTCATGTTATCGAAAATCTGTAAAATACTTACATGGTTTATAACTAATGGTCCTTGTATGTATTTGGGGCCCGGCATGGCCAGGTGGGTTGAGGCGTTTGACTCGTAATCTGAGGGTCGCGGGTTCGAATCCCGTTCCACCAAACATGCTCGCCCTTTCAACCGTGGGGGCGTTATAATGTGACGGTCAATCCCACTATTCCTTGGTAAAAGAGTAGCCCAAGAGTTGGTGGTGGGTGGTGATGACTAGCTGCCTTCCCTCTAGTCTTACACTGCTAAATTCGGGAAGGCTTGCACAGATAGCGAAATTCAAGAAACAAACAAACAAACAAATGCCTTTGGAAAAGTGCTAAATTTAAATGAAATATACAGATATAAAACACTTTAATTTTGCTTTTAGCTGTTGTGAGTAAGTTTAAACCATTTGTATGTGCGACCTCATGACGACCTCCCAATAAACAATGGTTTTGACGTCAGACAGTCTCAAGGTCTATTGAAAAAGAAATTTTAATCTTCCAGTGAATGATCTATGAAAAATGTATTGATAAACAATAAGCAATTATTTTATGATATTTATTTAGCAAAATGAAAAGTATGTAAAATAAATTATTGATTTAAATAAATGCCTTGTTCAAATAATGGATAACATGTGTGTTATAAAAGTTGTATCATTCACTTGTGAGTGCCAAATAGCTCGTGCCCTATCAAACATTGTTTGTTTTACGCTATCCTAAGAAATGATAACAACTTCGACATTTAGAAACACTGTTAAAATAGAACTGATATATTTTGTCAAAAACATAGTTATAAGGATGAAGAAAAACTAGTGATAGTGCGTGATATTTAAACAATCATCCTTTTCAGGACAATAAGTGTAAAAAAGTATGCTTGACTCTGGAAACGAAAATTATGATGAATATATTAAATCAAAACTGGTTGTGCATTTTCCTTCCCTTTATCACAAATTGAAATATTCTCTAAAGTACTTAATTATATCAATAGCATAAAGTAAAATTAATGAAACCATTTATTTCAAATTATTGCCTGGTACTTAAATCAATGCTTGTCTGATGACCTGTATGACTAAAATTATACAAATGCGGTAGGCTGTTCAATATTTTTAAAAACAAGGTGTGGTAAAATCCTTTCAGTGCTGAGTTCAATGTGTTAGTAACGTTATCGTCCTATAGCAACACAAGTAAATGAAAATAAAATGAAACCTGCATACTTTCATACAGAATTACAAAAACTCCCTTGTGTTATGCACGTAATTATATATAATGTGAAATCTATATGCAATCTATAGCAAAAAGGCTTGCCTTTGTTAGCCCACCTGTAACATTAGTAGCAGTATAGTAACAGGCTTTCTGGAATCGAACTGTGAATTCCAACTTCTTAAGATAGCTGCACCCTCTGGTTCCTCTTCGTGGAATTACGACGTCACTGGCCCTGACATTATGTTGTTATGTCCGTCTGTTTTCGGCTGTACAGCAATTCGTCTGCGGGTGACACTTACTGCAACTACGACGTTGTCGCTTCTGGAGACATCTTTTTGCTTAGTTTCTATGACTTCATCGTCTATGAGGACATCGTCGCACGGTGTCAGCGAAATCTGGTGACACTTTTTAGAACTATAACTTCATCGTCTCCACCAAATTAATATATTGATGAAAAGAAAATCGTGCATCTCTTTAAATGTTTGTCCCATTACAAACCAAATCAAAATGATGATTTTTATCAAACATGAAGTCGAAAGATCATGGACGCTGGTCAACTGATGATTAACAAAACATAAATTTGAACACTGAAATAAGAACTTATGTATATGTTTAGAAACGAAACTACTGTAGAAGATACTAGTTAAGAATAAGACCAAAAACAGGTTGGAAAGTGTTGTAATACATGTCTACTGAGAAACAATATTTTAAGTGGTAAAAAGTCGTGTATATTTTATAGCAAGTGTAACTAGACTTACTTAGTAGATCCTGATCAACCATTGGGATACAAATATAAGCAAGAGAAAGACAGCAGCTTGTTGTCGCTTATGAATTAAACATAAAGCTACACAAAGGGCGATCTGTGCTTTGCTCACCACTGGTATCGAAACTTAGTTTTTAGCGTTGTACGTCCACAGACATGCTGATATGCCACTGGGCCCGTAGTAGCATGTGCAAAACATATTAAAACCTAAAGCTTTATCGCATTAATAAGTAAAATAGAAACGTGGAAGGAAAGTAGCAAAACCTAATGTGATTCATTCTTTATTTCAATAAGTCTGTTTATTTGTTTCTTTGAATTTCGCACAAAGCTACTCGAGAGCTATCTGCGATAGCCGTCCCTAACGTAGCAGTGTAAGACTAGAGGGAAGGCATCACCACCCTCCGCTACTCTTTTACCAACGAATAGTGGGATTGACCGTCACATTACAACGCCCCCACGGCTGAAAGAATGAACATGTTTAGCGCGACGGGGATGCGAAACCACGACCCTCAGATTAGGAGTCGCACGCCTTAACACGCTTGGCCATGCCGGGCCTCCAATAAGTCACTGGTAACAAACCTAATGTTCCATTTTATCAACTAAACCGTTTAAGTTATTTTCACACACAAAACCAAAATAATTTTTAAGATATTTTTGCGTTCGGATAACCAGGTTTTCAGCGTGAAAATAAAATATTTTTTTTTTAATTCTAAAACAAAAATAAATTAAAATATTTTGAATGGAAGAAAAACAATGCATTTATTTATTTAGGGATTTTGCGGAAGATAATTTACTAGAAAAGCAAAACGTTATCATAAATTGTGTTTTTTTTTTCGTCGAGAAGCTCTCAAAGAGGTTCCGAATTCGATTGATTGATTGATTTAGTGTTTTATGGCACAAAGCAGCGAGGCTATCTGCGCCAGACATTCGGTAAAAATGTAAAAAAAATAAATAAATAAATGTAGTAATAGACATAAATGGAAATGAAAGTAAAACGAAAAAGTATAAAACCAATGTTGACACCTAGTCTACAATGTTAAGATAGAAGGCACAGTATAAGAAGTTGTAAGGTATTTACTCTAGCAAAAAGGTAATGATCATAACCCGCCAGGAAGACTAACAGGTAAGTTCAAGAACCACCGTCAGTCACCTGAGGTTGGTCTTTCCAGTCCTGGTTCCGGGTTATGTGTCATAGCAACCAGTATCAAAATGTAAAAGAATAGAAGTTTTAAAAGATGCATAGCAAAATTGTAACAATGAGTAGCCAAATGTCCAGTAAAAAGATAAAGTCAAGTAAATGGAGTAAAATTTGTAAAAGTAAATGAAGGTAAAAACAAAACAGCAATTAAAACAGAAAATGGTGTAAAAACCAATGGTGACATCCAGTCTTCAAAGTTGTAAAATATTTACTCCTGCAAAATGGTAATGATCATAACCCGCCAGGAAGACTAACAGGTAAGTTCAAGAACCACCGTCAATCACCTGAAGTAGGCCTTTCCAGTCCTGGTTCCGGGTTATGTGTCATAGCAGATATTATCAAAATGTAAAAGAATAAAAGTTTTAAAAGACACTCCGCAAAATCGTAATAATGAGTAGCCAAATGTCCAGTAAAAAGATAAAAGTCAAGTAAATGGAGTAAAATTTGTAAAAGTAATTGAAGATAAAAGCAAAACGGCAATTAAAACAGAAAATGGCGTAAAAACCAATGTTGACATCCAGTCAACAAAGTTGTAAAGAACTACCTGTAGCAGAATGGTAATGATCATAACCCGCCAGGAAGACTAACAGGTAAGTATAAAAACCACCGTCAGTCACATGAAGTTGGTCTTTCCAGTTCTGGTTCCGGGTTATGAGTCAATATGGCGAGTACTAAAAAGTTAAGTAGTAAAAGTGTGAAATGATATGCAGCAAAAGTATAATAACAACTCGCCAGTACGACTAACGAGTAGTTCAAACGGATAGTTCAAACAGTAGCGTTAGTCACCTGAAGTTGGCCTTTCCAGTCCTGGTGTCGAGTTATTTAATGTTCTGGCCATTGTCCAATGTCAAATTGAAGGAGAGAGATTAAAACTGTAAAAAAGGAACCACAATTAAAAAGGTGTAATGAATAAATATGCAACACTTAAATGAGATTAAAAAGATTAATGGCCATTAAAAATTAAAAACATTATCAAGGTGGACAGAGTCACCATCACCAATAACTCTGTCCAATGTTACAGACTGACCCTGGGAAAAAATATGTTTAAAATATTGCCGTCGTTGAGAATTGTAACGATGGCAAGAAAGTAAAACGTGGCTGATAGTGATTTGAGTGTTACACAAACTACACATTGGTGCATCAGTTCCAGATAAAAGAAAATGATGAGTTAAAATCTGTGACCAATGCGTAGCCTAGTGAGAACAACTTCCTCCTTCCGAACTTTACGGAAGCTAGATAGCTAAAGTATAATTTTGGGTTTGATTTGAAAAAGTTTGTTGTCACGTTGCTCACTCCAAGTGGACTGCCAGCTGGCACGAAGCCGAGCCTTGAAGACAACACCATAGTCCATGTACGGAATAGCATAGGAGTGATGGTGCTGAAGCAGACATATTTAGCTGCCATGTCTGCAAGCTCGTTCCCGCGAATACCAACATGGCCTGGTATCCAGAAAAACTGGATTGAAGTAGCTGCTAATGAGAAATGGGCCAGTCGGTTTCGAATATCAGCGAGAATAGGATGTGAGCTAACGTGTAGCGATTCCAAGGCAAGTATAGAACTAAGCGAATCAGTATAAATAGTACAGTTGGAGTACTGCTCAGCTGCAATATGATCCAGGGCAAGAGATATGGCATACAGTTCAGCAGTGAACACAGAAGCTGTAGAAGGGATTCTGCGCGCAACTACTGACCCATAGCGAACCATAGCAGAGCCCACTGAATTACCTGATTTGGAACCATATGTATAAATGGGAACTGAATGGTTGTTTGAAAGATATTCATTGAATAAAAGACAGTACTTCCAATCTGGAGTATCTGCCTTTTTAGGTGACTGAAAGAAAGGTCACATTTGGGGGCTGTAATAAGCCATGGTGGGATGGGCCAACCTGTGGAATCTGCAATGTTATCCAAGGACAGACCCAATTCATACAATTGCGCCCGGATGCGAAGGCCAAACGGAGCAATGGCAGATCGTCTGTTCTGAAAAAGTACTGCCCACCGAGGAAGGAAAACACATTTCCAGGTGGGATGCTTTGGTAAGGAATGAAGTTTCGAAGTATATCGTGAAGATAGTTGCAAACGGCGAAGGTGTAGAGAAGGTTCATGAGATTCAATGTATATACTTTGAACTGGAGAGGTACGGAAAGCCCCAGTGCAGAGTCGAAGTCCTTGGTGATGAATGGGGTCCAGCATCTTTAAGGCCGAGGGTCTGGCAGAGCCATAGACCATTGATCCATAATCGAGTTTCGATCTAATAAGAGCACGATATACCTTTAACATTGAACAGTGATCTGCCCCCAACTGGTAGAAGAGAGAACACGGAGGATGTTCAGTGCTCTTGTGCATTTGACCCGAAGCTGCTTTAAGTGTGGTATAAAGGTCAGTTTACGATCAAAGATAAGCCCCAAGAACTTGGTCTCCGGGACTACTGGCAGCAAAATTTCACCGATATGAAGTTCAGGATCAGGGTGAATACCACGACGACGGCAATAGTGCATGCATACAGTTTTGGAGAGAGAGAAATTAAAGCCGTTCGCCAGAGTCCACTTCCGTACACAATTGAGGGCGGTTTGTAGTTGCAGCTCAATATATCTCATGTTTGACGACTGACATGAGATGTGAAAGTCGTCGACATACAGCCCATTCGCAACAGTGAGAGGGAGTTGTTCAGTGATGGCATTTATCTTTATACTGAAGAGTGTAACACTCAATACACAGCCTTGAGAGACTTCAAGTTCCTGTACAAAAGAACGGGAAAGTGTCGAACCCACACGAACTTGGAATCTCCTGTCCATTAAATTTTTTTTAATAAACATGGGTAGATAGCCACGTAACCCATATGTATGGAGGTCTCGCAAAACGCCATACCTCCATGTTGTGTCGTAAGCCTTCTCTATGTCAAAGAATATTGATACAAGATGTTGGCGGTTGAGAAAGGCTTCTTTGATAGATGTTTCAAGACGAATTAGGTGGTCTGTGGTGGAGTGCTGTCGACGGAACCCACACTGGGTGGGCGAGAGGAGGTTGTTTGATTCAAGGAACCAAACAAGACGAGCATTAACCATCCTTTCTAATGTCTTACAGAGACAGCTCGTCAAAGCAATTGGACGGTAGTTTGAAGGAATCTTGGGATCTTTCCCTGGCTTAGAGAAAGGTAAAATAATAGCCTGGCGCCAGGCATCAGGAAAACCATTCTCCTGCCAGATCCGGTTAAAAACAATCAGAAGGACATCAAGAGAAGCAGGAGATAGATGGTGCAGCATGTCATAATGAATATCATCAGGTCCAACAGACGTACTGGCAGACCGATGAAAGGCCATTTTTAGTTCCACCAGGGTAAAGGGACAATTATAGTCAAAGAAACAGTCAGTTCGATAGGAAAGAGGTGATCGCTCTGCCCGACTCTTGATGGCCAGGAAGGTGGAGGAACAAGCAGAAGTGCTAGATACCCGGCAAAAGCTTTCACCTAGAGTGTTAGCGATGTTCCGAACATCAGTCACCTCCTGACCATCAGAGAGTAAGATCGAGAGGGGGACAGAATTGTAGTGCCCATTAACCTTTCGAATCCTGTTCCATATGATCTTGGAACTGGTGGTAGAAGATATGCTGGTTGTGAACTTAATCCAAGATTCCTTCTGGCTTTGACGTCTTACCCACCTAGCATGTGCACGGGCCCGTTGAAAAGCAACACGGTTTGAAAGTGTGGGATATCCACGAAAAGTATCCCAGGCCCGCTTTTGAGCCTTCCGTGCTATGTGGCAAGCAGGATTCCACCACGGACGAGAATATCGTGGAAAACGTGTCGAGGTTTTAGGAATACACTGAGCAGCTGCATGTGTAATAGAGTCAGTTACCGCTGCTACACAGTCGTCTATTGATGGTTGATTTACGATGGCAGGATCAAGTTCTGCGAGAGCAGTGAAAGTGGACCAATCTGCCTGATCCAGCTTCCACCGGGGCACGCGGGTATGGTGGCATCGACCACGGCCAGTCTCTCTCAAAAGGATCGGAAAATGATAACTGCCTAGTGGATTACTGTGAACCCTCCATGAAAAATGGGAGAATAATGAAGGGGAGCAAACTGAGAGATCAATAGCGGTAAAGGACTGACTAGGTGCATGAAAGTAAGTCGAAGAACCAGTATTGAAAAGAGAAAGATTGTGATCAGAGAGCATCCGCTCTACAGATCGGCCCCTCCCATCAATAATAGCACTTCCCCAGAGGGGATGATGTCCATTAAAATCCCCTAGGATTAGAAATGGAGATGGCAATTGTTCAACGAGAGCATCAAGATCTGATTGATCATATGTCTCTCCAGGGGACAGGTACAGAGAACAAATAGTGATGGCATGACCCAAGGAAACACGGATGGCTACAGCCTCCAAGGGTGTGTTGAGTGAGAAAGACAGGGTGGGCACGTGTTGATCAACCAACAGTGCCACCCCTCCATGTACTCGACCATCACACAACCTGTCATTTCTGTACAGAGAAAACTGCCGAATGGAGACAGTATCAGCAGTTTTGAGAAATGTTTCTTGTAAAGAAAGACAAACAGCATTTTAGGAAGCAATCAGCGTTTTGATATCATCCAGATTAGAACGTAATCCTCGACAGTTCCATTGTATCAAGGTGGCCGTTTTTAAGAACGGGTAGGTGAAGTGGCTGGAGAACCCTTCGGTTTACGACCACGTCTTTTTTCTTTACTGTCTTTAGTCGGAGGAGGTCTATCAACCTCCATGGATCCTGCTCTGTGTCGGGTGGGCAGGTTTTTGTTATTGGAAGGGGAATCCAGTGACTGAGGACGCAAACGAATAATTGTTTTGTCTCTTGTGGTGGGAGAAAAAGATGTATAAGAAGAAATGCCTGTATTTGAAACTGAAGGACGTGGATCTTGAGGTTTGTTGGAAGGTATGGGAGGAACAGAGATGGGTGTGGAAGTCGATTCATCAACCTTTTTAACCACGGAAGTCAAAAGGCTTTTCATTTGTTTTGAAAACGATTTTCTTGGAGGCACAGAGAGATCTGTCTGCACTCCCACTGTAGTTGTGGAATGAAGTGCAGCAGCATATGTCCGAGATGGAGTTGTGGACAGCAAGTTCCGAGCCTCAGGATAACTAATGTTATGTGTCGTTTTCAAACGCTGCACCTCTTTTTCCTCCAACCATTTTGGGCAAGAATGAAAGTAAGAGGGGTGAGAA
This sequence comes from Tachypleus tridentatus, assembly GCF_004210375.1. Classification (NCBI taxonomy): domain Eukaryota; kingdom Metazoa; phylum Arthropoda; class Merostomata; order Xiphosura; family Limulidae; genus Tachypleus; species Tachypleus tridentatus. The sequence goes on from NC_134825.1 coordinate 119,463,779, forward strand.
CCATTGCACTTTACGCAATGTGGGTTCATGTCACAGTCATAGGCATCGTGGTCCTTGCCTCCACAACGAGCACATGTCAGGGAACCACGACAAGATGTCTTTGAGTGGCCGAATCTCTGACATTGGAAACATCGAAGAGGGTTTGGTATGTATGGCCGAACCCTGCAAATGAGATAACCTGCCTTGATGGTGGCAGGTGCACGTGGTGAAGTAAATGTTAAAACGAGGGTATTTGTTGGCAGTGTAACTCCATCTTTGCGAGTGGAGATGCGCCTCACTGCAGGAACTCCTTGAGTGGAGAGACCAGCGAGAATCTCTGACTCGGGAACGTTCTTCAAATCCCTCTCAACAATAACTCCTCGTGAAGAATTCAAGGTAGCATGGGGTGTAACCTCAATAGGTATATCCCCAATTGCCTTTGAATTCAAGAGGAGTTCACTGTGTTGGGATGTGGATGTTTCAACCAATATGTCACCAGATCGAAGTTTCTTTACTGACTTTGGAGAGCTAGCAAGTCCCTCTAGTCCCTTTTGAATAAAAAAAGGGACATTTGCCCTAAAGGTTTTACCGAAAAAGAATGTAATATAAGAAAATGAGGTACGTGTGTTACTGATGTTGAAGATTGCTGTTCTGAGTATTCAAGGCGTGGTCGCTTACCCATTGACTGTTTTTTTTACAATTTTATTTAAAATTTTTAGAGAAAAGGAAAAAATTTCGGTACCCACTGACCCCACCTACCATGGAGCCCTACAAGGGAACGCACTACAAAGTCACGCAAGGACAATGCAGCAACGCCAGGGTTTCGTGAGCACTATACCCAAACACCGGCATCAGGCACAGTGTCCACAAAACCCGTTGAGAACTTCCAACACTGGTACTTGGTTGACTCTAGCCCAAGTGGACCAGCCGATTGACCCAAGGGGGACCACCCAAAGGCCGCCCGTCTACAGGAATTCGAGGCCAAAGTGGTGTGTTAGGGTTGGACCCCTCAACTACCACAATCCTCTCCTCCCCTTCACGGGTCGCCACGCACGGCAAACACGTGGGTGCATGTTTACATCCCAGAGAAGGTAACCAGATAGAAGAGAACCTTCCCTGGGAGGTCCCCTCACCACGTACAGGAATCCACACCGAGGGGGTTCCGAATTCACCAGTAACTACGAATAAGAAATACGTAATAACCAAGGTAAACTTTTTTTAGAAATAAGAGACGCAAGGAAAGTAATATCCGGTAAGAGAACGGTGATTCTCACTCTCAAGAAAAGCTATCAACATTACACTACATGCGTTTCTTGTTTGTTCCAGTCAAACTGACAGGAATTGTTTAAGAATATACACGGGTTTCAATCACTGACGTTATACTGTAAATGATATGACTAGAATTTACTAGCATGCGTTTATTATTTTCTGCAATAAATGTCATATCTTTCTGACAAAACACATATAATAAAAGTTATTTTTGACAATACACAGATGGCGTTTTTTATTACTTGATTGCAATAACCATTACAGCTGAAATTCTAATACTATACAACGTCGTTTATCCAAATTCTTCATTATTATTATGAACAACTTTTTGTATTACATTTTTACGGATGAGATTTACAGTATCTTGACTATACGTACTTGGTTAAAAAGTCTTGTAAGATTTATGAAAATAGTTATTCATTCATGAATGAGTGATATGTCTGTTTTAGAGGGCTTGCTTTAAGGTATCGCATACCAAATGAAATGGGGAAAATCAAAATTAATAATAACTCATTGCAGTTTGTGGATATCAGTGACTAGATGAACGCAATATAATAAAGGAAAATTGCACTTCACGAAGCATTAAAATGCAAAAGAGACATGCGATACCTTTACTATGACCCTATATGTCTCTAATTGTAGGTTAAGGTACGATTTAACATCGCTAATGCAAATCAATTAAATCGTTTTTCTTTTTCTAAAATTCAATCAGCGAAGCGTTAAGTTAATACAATATAGCCATATTTATTAAATATAATTATAGGAAAAAATGTAAAATAAACTACTATCTAACATTTCCCATAAAAGATTCGCGCTGAATTTTAAGTGTCTATTAGTTCTGCTCACTTAAATATAATTTCGTTTGGTCAAGCAAATAATGTCAGAAACACAGACGAATTATTCGATACATACACACACAGAGAGAGACATACATATACGTACATAAAGCAATGAAAATAAGTCTAGAACCACACGTGATCCTTATACAGGGCTCACATACTTCGGGAAACAATAATCGAATAGTACAAAACATTATCACAGAAAGTTAAAAATAAACATGAACATTTTGTACAGTGTATTATTATTTTGTCACCTCCCATCTGTTTTACACTAATCATTCTATATTTTCTTTCTAAATTATGTATTATATGGTTTTCATATATATCCAATAACATTCTTCACAATTCAGCCACGGTTCTTGGCCACACTTTGAATTTTTCGGGTTTTACAGAACCCATGTGCCTTGAACTGTCTTCTTGTCGGGACTTTGTGGATGGGCTTGGCATGGCCAGGCGGTTAAGGCACTCGACTCTTGATCCGAGGGTCATGGGTTTGAATTCCTGTCATACCAAACATGATAGCCCTTTCAGCCATGTGGGCGCTATAATGTGTCGGTCAATCCCACTATTCGTTGGTAAAAGAGTAGCCACAAGGGTTGGCGGTGGATTGTGATGACTAGCTGCCTTCCCTCTACTCTTACACTGCTAAATTGAGGACAACCAGCGCAGATAGTCCTCGTGTAGCTTTGCGCGAAATTCAAACCAAACCAAATCAAACTTTATGTAGGTACAGCTGTGGTTGAAAGTTTGTGTGGGCGTCTTTAGCATAAGTATTACGTATTATCATGTTTATTCAACGTTAGAGGTCATTGTTTTACTCGATGATAAATTCCCACCCAACTTTATTCTTGAGGGAATGTTAAGATGGATTATATTCTTTATGTATTTGCCAGTAGTGACATTAATACAGAGTAGATCACAGATATGATTGGCTGAGATGCAACAATGTAGTTCTTTGTATGTGATGGATATTGACAATGATACAGTTTGTCTTCTCCACCGTCCAAAAACCAGTCATCGATTCATTATTCCTGGATAGATGGTACGTTGCATCAAATGAATTTCAATATCTTATCTTATCTGCTTATCTCTTGTCTACGGCAACTTTCGAGCAGCCACACAATGATTGATACACTTCGTGGTAATGTGTATCGTACGATACATATAAACATCTCCATTACTTTACTTGTAACAATGGCCAATATGCATTTCCTGTGGCCCATGTCCATTCGTTGCGCAACCTTGTGGTTGTTATAAAAAACAACAACTGGTTCTAACAGAATATGAGTCAGAATCTGCAAAACTTGATCCCACACGCATAAACTGGCTGGAACCAGTTCCTGCTAACCATTACTTTTGACCATTAAAAGTCACTAATACTTATACTCAGTGATGTCGACAAAACCCGCTTATAAAGAAAAATAAGTATGTAAATACAGCTCGTTTGGGTTTAGAAAATATTTTACGTAGAGGAGTGATAAACCAATACAAAGGAACACCTTTATATCTATATTAAAATTATAATGTGATAAATAATAATAATAAAATAAATAATATAAAATTATATATTCAAACATCTAAGATTTAATAATTGTCATAATTAGTTACATATATACCTTAACAAGTGCTTCAACATACCTGATTTAATAATTGTCATAATTAGTTATATATATATACCTTAACAACTGCTTCAACATACCTGATTTAATAATTGTCATAATTAGTTACATATATACCTTAACAACTGCTTCAACACACCTGATTTAATAATTGTCATAATTAGTTACATATATACCTCAACAACTGCTTCAACATACCTGATTTAATAATTGTCATAACTACTCAAACTGTTGCAGCCTCTAAAAATGTACATTCAAGTAATAGAGAATGCCTTGAAATCACAAAACCATAATAATATTCTGAATAAAGATTCTGAGAAAACCAATACAAAGGAACACCTTTATATCTATATTAAAATTATAATGTGATAAATAATAATAATAAAATAAATAATATAAAATTATATATTCAAACATCTAAGCACGCCCTCTACATTCCGATACTCAGTTACACAACCCCTTTCCAACTTGTAGTCAGCTTCCAGTCAGTTACCTCTTTCTTTGTGAACCTGAAGATGACCGAAGAAGGCCGAAACGTTGTTCGCTCCTCTACGGCTTCATGTATTATTCTTACACACAAGTGGTATGATATATACATTAGACTTCGTCCGTGGCATAGTCTTATGATTAGGACGCTCGAATAGCAGAATGCGAGTAGCGGGTTCAGACACCGTCACCAAACATACTCGCTATTTCAGCCATGGGGGCGTTATAATGCGACGGTAAATTATAATTTTCATTGGTAAAAAACAGCACAAGAGTTAGTGATGGCTGGATTCGATTAGTTGTATTTCTTTTTTGTCAACTACCTTTATCTTAGGCCTGGTTCGGACGGTTAGTCAGGGTGCTCGGATCACAAATTGTTTATCGTGGGTCGAATCCCCAACTCAAAAAAACATGCTCGCATATTCAGTTGTATGGTGTTATAATGTGATGATAGATCCAACTATTCCATCTGGTGGCGGTGAGTGCTGAAGACTACCTGCCTTTTCTCTAGTCTTTTACTGCTAAATTAGGGACGACTAGCACAGGTAGTCCTAGTGTAGTTTTGGGTAGAATTGAATAATCAAACGAAATCAACATATAAGGTTATCTCAACAATGTATTATATGAACCTTGTACGTTGATAGAAAAAAAATTGTACGAAGACAGACTTATATATTTAAAGTGTGTAATGGAAACTTAAGTTAATTACTGTTCCTAGTAGCTGAGCTGTAAGTTTGAAGGCTTATAACTATACAAATCGCACGGTGAGCACATGACAAATATATTTTGTTTTGTCTTTTTGTTTCGAATTTCGCGCAAAGCTATCTGCGCTATCCGTCCCTAATTTAGCAATGTAAGACTAGAAAGAAGGCAGCTAGTCATCAACACCCACCGCCAACTCCTGGACTACTCTTTCAGCAATGAATAGTGGGATTTACCGTAACTTTATAACGTCACCACTGCTGAAAGGGCGAACGAGTTTGGTGCGATGAGGATTCGAACACGCGACCCTCAGCTTACGAGTCGATTGACTTAACCACCTGGCTATGCCGGGCCCACAAATAGATAGTCATATACATTTGTACCTAACAACAAATTAACAGTTTAATTAAACAGAAAAGTTGACTTAATTGTTTATTATTGTTATAGATCTTTAATCACAGGATATTATAATGGAATATTTTATTTTTTAGGAAGCAGTGAACGGTCAGTAGGAAGACCAATACTGTTTATGTGTTCAATAACTCAGTTGAATTGTATTACTTTACTGTTTATGTGTTCAATAACTCAGTTGAATTGTATTACTTTACTGTTTATGTGTTCCATAATTCAGGTGAATTATCTATTTTTTTCTGTAAAATTACTCAGTTGAATTATCTTATTTCACTGTTTATGTGTTCCATAACTCAGTTGAATTATCTTATTTCACTGTTTTTGTGTTCCATAACTCAGGTGAATTAAAGTGTGTAATCTGTTCTATTAAAACTTTCAAGGTACTTGTTTCTAAGATACTAAGACGCCTTTTTTATTGAAAGTTGTTCCCATCGTTTCATAACATGATAGCAAGGGAGGCATAAAGAAGTCAGTGATAATAAATCTTCAGCACTGAATAAAACAAAACAGAAATTAGGGATAGCTTGTTGTACCTTCAAGAAACCATAATTTTTTAGTATTGTTTGTTTGTTGAATTTCGCGCAAAGCTACTCGAGGGCTATCTGCGCTAGTCATCCCTAATTTAGCAGTGTAAGACTAGAGAAAAGGCAGCTAGTCATCACCACCCACCGCCAACTCTTGGGCTACTCTTTTACCAATGAATAGTGGGGTTGACCGTCACATTAAAACGTTCCCACGGCTGAAACGGCAAGCATATTTAGTGCGACGGGGATTCGAACCCACGACCCTCGGATTACGAATTGAGTGTCTTAACCCACCTGGCCATGCCGGGCCCATTAGGAGAAAAAGTTTAAAAGTAAGAAGGTTGACTCGCAGATTATACTGAAAACTTGTGTTTGAAGTTAGGCCTTCATTTAGTTGTATGACTTTTGTTGAAACATTTACTACTCAGATTGTGTCTAAAGTGCACATACCTTTAAAATCGTTACCGATTTAATTCATTGTTGTTGCTATGTGTTTTATACCCGGCAACTGTCTTACCAAATAATACAGAAACATCCACCGAATGCTTATAAGTTTTTGAATTTTGCGCAAAACTACACTATGGTTATCTACAACAGCTGTTCGTAATTTCGCAGTGTAAGAGTGGAGAGAAGGCATTTAGTCATCACCACCCACCGCTAACTCTTTGGCTTCTCTTTTACCAACGAATAGTGGGATGGACCGCCACATACAACTCTCCCACGGCTGAAAGGGCGAGCATTTTTTGTGCGACTGGAATTCGATCCTGCTACCCTCGGATTACGAGTTGAGAGCCCTAACCAACTGACCTTTATTAATAATTATTTACTGCGAAGAACAAAGTCACTCGAGGTTATCTCTGCTTTTACCACTGCGGATGTTAAATACCATTATAAGCTCTCATAGATCTCACTGAGTAATAGAAAGAAAATAGAAGAGTGAAAGAAAGAAAGGAATGAAAGATGAAATGGAGACATTATGCTATTGAAGTTACTAAGCCTTTCATAGTGTTACAAACTGAAACATTTCCTTGTGATAGTAAAACGTTTTTTGGCAGAAGATACTCCTAATTAAGGCATTCAGAATATAACATAGTTTAGAAGACGGAACCATCAATTATTTATGAAAAACACTTTTACAGGGTTAATAATACCCAATTTAAACTACTGATATGAATGAAGCTCAGCTGTTGTCCTCATACAAAACTTTGAAACAGGATACTAGAAAATACAACGACAGATCAATCAAAGTGAGGAAGTTGAATAGTGAGCTGTTCTTGTTGGTGTTGTTTTCTATTACATAACAAAAAATGCTTGTAACAGCAATAACCTGAAATATACACACTGAGATAGGTAAACGTGACGTACTTCTGAGAATAAAGTACTTGGTAATAGCTGTTGAAAATATTTATTATCACGATTAGTGTCACTGAACGTAGTCGGAAATCAGATACTCTGCAATATGTAATTTTCTAAATGATTGGCTGAAAGAAGATAAATTTAATCAAAGCGGGAACATTACGTCATAAAGAACTTATCACAAAAGCTTAGTTCTATGTCACTGAAGGAAAATTAATGGGTGATAATATGAATATTTACAATATTATATTCACATATAAAGAATTCAAAGAATTGTTTGTTTTGGAATTTCGCGCAAAGTTACTCGAGGGCTATCTGTGCTAGCCGTCCCTAATTTAGCAGTGTAAGACTAGAGGGAAGGCATTATAACGCTCCCACGGCTGAAAGGGCTTTGATGTGGCGGGGATTCGAACCCGCGACCCTCGGAATACGAGTCGAGTGCCTTAACCACCTGGCCATGCCGGGCCTTAATACTTTTTATACGAGGCTGAAAATATCTGATGTTATCCAGTCTTGGGGCCTGCTTTATGCTATTGTATACTTGCCAAAACCACTTATAAAGCTTTCATATTAGTAGGTATATGTGAATCTATTGTGGAGGCACCTCTCACTTAGTGAATAACAATAGACAACAAACATATCCTATGGTTATGTAGCTAGTGAAAGCTACAGTGCCCAAAAATATATAGGCTTAGGTGTATAGAAAATAAACGTATGAATTAAACTCACCAATAAATCTATTAGCTTGAACAAAGAAGCAACGGTTGTGAACAAACAATTAAAACTCACGAGTTTAGCGTGATTACGTCAGAAGCCTGTGTAAGTTCCATCCACTGGCGAAGGTCATTCAACATTTCACGTAGAAGTGTGTTGTACACGAGAAATAAAAATAGCAAACGCTCTGCAAAAAAACCAACAAAAAACATTCGTTAAAATTCTACGAAACTTCGCACAAAGACGTATCTAAAACAAAATTTAAAATACAGATTGTGTGTTTTTAGCTGAAGCTAGTTTCGTAGGCCAAAAACGTATTCTTTGAAGCCACAAACACTGTTGCTAGTATAGTGAACTTTCAGGAAGATTGAAATGATGACCGAGGTTTGGAAATTAGAAACGTGAACCATAAAATCAGTATTGTCAGATAGGGCTAAGATATATCTCGACAATAGCCTCAAGGATTCTTTTAATTTTGTATGTTCTAATAATTAATGTCCTAATGGTTTATAGTTTCGAATATTTAAAATGTAACTGTTAAAACCGATGAGTTACAGAGGAGCAGAATTTGTAAAAAATGATGTCATGTAAAAAGACTCGCGGTAGAGGCTGAAAATTTTTCATGGGGGTGGGGTGTATACTTGTTTATATTTAATCACGTGATTCATTACCGTGTGTCTTAATTACCTGAGGAACTGCTAATATTAAACAAAATCTGCAGACAATTTGATAATAAAAAGTATTTTCTATTTACTGAAACGTTATTGAGTTTAACGTCTTGCTATTTATATAAAATACATTGAATATTAACAAATATATATTATTTAATTTTTTCCCTTTATTAAAGTTCCATAATTTTATGTTTTCCAACGAACTGCATGCTTCAAATGTTACGCTTTCTTACACTTCGGGTAAAGCCACACGAGAAGAATGTCTTTGCTTGTTCTAGTTTTAAGGAAACAAACTAGCATGTAGACAACTAGTCAAAACTACCCATCCTCAACTTATGGGCGACATTAATCGTCACATCTATAACACACAATTTCAAAGTACGAAACGTATTTTTTCTATCCGCAATAACTTGGTGCAAACAACGGAATGTCGATTCTACTATTAAGCACTCAAAAATCCTGGGCCACACCTTGTTCAGGTTACTATGGAAAGAACATACCAGTATTTACACCATGTCTTTATTCTACACACATCTACCGTTTGGAACAGATATTAATACGAAACACTGAATAGCAGCGATAAATATGTTTTGTTTTATTAAAAAAACACATTAGAATATATTAAAATTAGATAATCAAACTGATAAATTGTCCAAACAACACCGTATTTTCTATTTTGGCTAGATGGTTAAGGCACTCGACTTCTACTCAGAGGGTCGTGGGTTCGAATCCCCGTTCCATCAAACATGCTCACCCTTTCACCCGTGGGGCGTTATAAAGTCACGGTCAATCCCACTATTTGTTGGTAAAAGAGTAGCCCAAGAGTTAAGGGTAGGTTGTGATGATTAGTTGATAAACTAGAGACTGCTAATGCAGATAGCCCTCGTGTAGCTTTACGCGAAATTCAAACCTCTCTACTTCTTATAACTTCAGCCAGTTTCATTTTTGGCCTGCTTATGTCAGTTGTAATTGCGTAACTTTTGTTGTTAAATAATATTTTATTTCTATTCAACTTTGTCACACATTTATCATCCATTTCGTGTCTTCTTTGTGACAAGAACTAAAAAAAAGTTTTCTCCATCAATGTATTTAATAAAATCTGCTTTAATTTTTCATTCACAATCAATTCTCTCTGTCAACTTTTTTTTGGTTTCTACTTTCAGAAATTATTTCGATTTTATTAAATCACAAGTTTTTATACGTCAGCAGTCATCAATTAATTTAATATTTTATGATGAATTATAAAATTTTCCTCTGTACATGAAGCAGTTTTGGATATGATAGTGTGCAATTTATTAAAAGTAAATGAGCCAATTCTCATCTTTATGCAAAATTTATATGTAATCATTGTTTAAAAATCCAGTATTATATTGCTAAAACTCACTTGTTCTAGAAAAAGAATAATAATTGTTTACTCATTGAAAAGTTCTTAAAAGCACATTATCTTACTTAACCCTATTTTCATATTCAACATTTCTTTTTTTGTTGCCTCGTGGACTTATAACTCTAAAATCTGGCTTAGGTTCTCTTCAGTGGCAAAGGTAGAAACAGTTCATTGTGTTACAACAAAAATAACATAAGTTCATGATTCTTGGCAACTTCATTAGAAATTCCTTTCTGAGATTAACTATTATAAGAAAATTAAAAGAAAAAAGAAACTAGCCAATTACTCTTGATGTCAGTGCGTTAGATCCGCGTGTGACGTATTCATGATGTCATATCTACACCTTAAGAATGGAGAAAAATATCGTTCTTCTTGACGAGAAACGGAGACGAAACGGAAAAATCGCAACTCTTACTGCAAATCTACATGTACACAGGATAAACATTTCGCGAAGTTTGGTGCTGTACGTCATGTAATAAAAAGTTTTTCCAGTATCATATAAGCAAGAGTGATATTATAGTATAATGATGATGATATCCGTTTCTCTTGAATCTTAAATACACTGTACTGGAAATACTTATAGACACAAGAAATAAAAGAGATACATTTGAAATATTTTAGTATTGCTCTCCTTTTATTATAGTCATTCGCTGGTAGAGCGGAAGGCCTACAGATTTACAACGCTAAAACCAGGGGTTTGATATTTCTGGTGGACTCAGCAAATAGGTCTATGTGGCTTTGCTATAAGAAAAACAGACATCCTACAATATATGAATATGGACTGCACCAGTTACTAGTTCAAACTCGTACTGATTCTCACTCATCAAATAGGTACACGGTTGGGATTTTTAATTAATCAATTTTATTCAACTTTTCATGTCTTCTGTTCAATGGTTCTATATAGCTCCTATCAAAGCACAAAATGTTTGTTTCAATTCTCAATCGCTCACAAGTAGGGGTCAGTGCATTCACTATAATACGTTTGTAAAAGACATGGCATGTTGTAATTTATTAAGATCTTGTACCGGTATCATACTTCCTAATTCCTCCTTCATTCTATATATTTTATCTTTATTGTTAGTTTTTATTAAAATTCTTACAGAGTTCTGCAAGTACATATTTCTATCTTTATTAATAATTCAAGCTAGTTCAACTTCTTCATGTATTTCAACATATTCTACAATATGACTCTATATAGGACATTTATCACCAAGGATTAACATTTAACGTTACCTCCTCTACACACTTTATAATTTTTCAGTTACAAAATACCGTTTATTTTGGTAAGTGTGCTTAAAGTGAGACTATATATTTTAGATATAATCCTCAAAATAAAGTGAGTTTTCTGACAAGCAGAGAAATAGATATGTGGTGCCCCCCACTAGTACAGCGGTATGTCTCCGTATTTACAACGCTGAAGATTAGGGGTTCGATTCCCCTCGGTGGGATGAGCAGATAGCCATTTGTGGCTTTGCTATACAAAAAAAAACACACACACACACAGATATGTGGTTTGGTTTAAATAAGATGAATAATTTGAAACACGAAAATCAAAACTGTGTTTACGGATCAGGAAGTGATATTTATACAAGAAAAATATGTTGTAGTTTTAAAAAAAATTACACTTCGTTAGATTTACCTGGGATCCTCTGTTGAATACAGGGCTTGGTATGGCCAGGTGTTTGCACACTCTTAATCTGAAGGTCGTGAGTTCGAAACCCCGTCACACCAACTATGCTCGCCATCTCATCCGTAGGGTCGTTATAATGTGACGGTCAATTTCACTATTCGTTAGTAAAAGAGTTGCAAAAGAGTTGGCGGTGGATGGTGATGATTAGTTACTAAATTATGGACGGCTGGCGCAGGTAGTTCTCGTGTAGCTTTGCTCGAAATTCAAACCAAACCAGGTGAATACAACTGAATAATAATAAAAAAAATTAACTTACATTTTGCAGTATTAAAAGCAGTACTCTATTGGTATGCAACAAAATAAAAACAGAAATGCTAAATAGAGAATGATTAAACGTAATAAAAGGATGTTTTTGTGTGGTTACAGTGTCATTATCATTAGCGTCCTCCAGCAAAAATCTAGGATAAAATATTAAAAACGTGGCTTAAAACGCTACCCCATTCCTGGATCGCGAATATTCTTAAAACCCTATTAGACAAATCGAATGTTCAATAACTAAGTAGATGTGGTGGTTCTTCATCAGGAGTTATGGCATATGAATGAAAACATTATCGTCTCTCACAATCATATGCTGTTCTGTCACTATGAGAGTTCTTTTTAAGTACATTGTCGTCAAGTGAATCCATTGGTGATTCTCTGAAAGTAGTTTTTCGCTACAGCTGAGTTCCACTGGCGACTTCTCTGATCCATTTGTTGAAGACAATCAACATGGCTACTGGATGATCTTTGGTTTTCTAGATCATCTAAACGACATCATTGATTCTTTATTTACGACACCTTCTTTGCTATGGAGTCACCTTTATAGAATTCAGTGTTACTAGTATTAACATTATTTCACATTAGATAATTTAAGTCTTTGGATGGTAAGTTTATGGTATTACTTAGTCTGTATGCATGTTCCGTGTAAGACTCTGTTTGGAGTTGCAGAAGACCAAACATATCGACAACAATACTCTCAAGTGTTGCTTTAACTTCATACTCATACTTCTATTTTGTTTTCGTGTGTATTTTCACTCACAGGATAGTTTACGTAAATTTCATCAGTGTATTTAGGTCTCAAGTTATCAGCACAATACACCCAGTGTATCATACTCTCTAGTATCCAGTCTTTTCAGAGTGCTTAGAATGTACAGAAGCATCAACTGTAATCTTTATTTCTGTCCTCTGTCACATTCACATTCTAACATAACAAGCCCTCTTGCAGACATAACTAATCTTACCATGTCCAGCACAACGTTCTGTTTGGAATGCATGGAGTAACTCTTTACCATGAGGGGTTTTATGCTCTACTCTTGAATTACTCAATAACTGGTTTGAAATTCGTACCTTTCTGGTAAACATTTTTCAGTTGAGTGTTGTACCACATTAGGCACCCTAGTAACACAGCGTTGTACTTAAAGACGACGTAGGTATGTGGAAACGTTGTTCTCTCCTTATCAACAAAAGTTTTAATACCCATACCAGCCATACTGAGATACATTTTCAATTCGAGTAGGTTTCTCGTCATCAAGAAGATAGCCCTTTGGTTATTTTCTCTCACACAGATTGGCCCGGAATTGCCAGGTGGTTAGGGCGCTGGACTCGTAATTCGAGGGTCTCGGATTCGAATCTCAGTCACACCAAAAATGCTCGTACTTTCATCCGAGGTAGCAACATAATGTAACGGTAAATCCCACTATTCGTTGGTAAAATATTAGCCCAAGAGTTGGCGATAGGTGGTGATGAGTACCTATCTTCCCTCTAGTGTTATACTGCTAAATTAGAAAAGATTAACGTTCCTTTGCGAGAAATTCAAAACAAACAAACATTTTCGGCTAATTAATCCTACTTCTGACATCAGTATTTTAACATGCTCCTCTTGAACGATCTGGTAAATATAACGACAAGCCAAATCTCTTTAACGATAACAAATTAATTTACTACTTCAATAACGTTTCCCATGGACTCCTGTAACTGTACGTATATTGTTGACTCAAGCTTACAAATAACCTTCCAACAGAAATTTCAAAACGAATGACACATATGACTAATTTACTTATAAACGTATTTGTATAACACCTCGCCTAATTTATCGAGCAACTAAACAAATAAAGTCCCACTACTAACAATGAAATGAATGCCACATTAATTAATTACTTAATGCCATACTGAGTGGTATTTAAAACGTACCGTCATTTCTAGATGCCGAAAGAAAATTCAATTACTGATACTTAAGTACTGTTTTCAGAAATATATCTGTAATGAACATTCGTAGTGTGTTTTTGGATAAAGCATTACTGTAGTTCAGTTTATTTTCTTTGTAATATTACGAGGAAATATGTTTCAAAACTGGTGAATGTTGCCTTTAAAAAAAACAACTAATCTTGCCCAGTACAAGCATCATGTTTAAAATATTAACTTTTAATTTGAAATAATTTGAAAAACAGTTTCTTCATAATATTTATGTAAAATATTTGAAATTACTTAAGAGTAAAAGAGAATAACTGGCACACAATGTCCTTTGATCTGTGATAACTCGAATTATAAATTTTTATTTTCAATTTTTTAGTAAACTGATGTTTCGAATATTCTATTATTAATACAGAGTTTTTATATATTTTTTAAAGAAATAAAATGGATTAAAACATTAAAACATTTCGATTCCACGCGCATGTTTTATTGAATTGTAAAACAAATTCTGAGATAAGTAATTTGAAAGCGACTCTCAGTACACAATATTGTATTTAACCGACGTTTGTGCAAGTATGCATACATGTGTGTGTGTGTGCGTATGAATCTATATATGTATATGCTGTGGTAGCGCCACGAATACTAATCTCTTGAGTGAAATAATTTTAGTTGGAAAGTCTTTGCACAAATAAACTTTGCTGATGTTATATATTTTATACTATCAACAAAATGTGTTGCCTTTGACGATTCATAGATGGCAGCACATTGAAAAATGGCTGTTAAGGCCTAGCTAACTATTTTCCCGTGCACGTTTCTGTTACAATAGGCACACGAGCTAGAACCAGCCTCTCTAATACATGTGATAATCTATTATGTATACACATATATTTATATAGCAATGATGCTAAATGTTGATAGAAATAAAGGATGTTATAGATTTGAGTTATGAAGTAGTTATACTGAGATATAAAGCATTATTTCAAGATACATTGAGCGTAAAGTTTTCATAAATACCGGTCAGAGATTGTTTCAATTTCATGAACAAAATATTCAGAAGGTAATGAATATTCATGAAAGATATAGAAGAAGAGACTGATCTGACGCTATGTTTAGGAGGGAACACAGTGCAACCTAGTATTTTCGACAAATGAAGTGTATAATACTTCAAATGGATCAAATCAAGATACTTTTGAAAATACTAAATTAATCGTAAAAATAATATTCACAAAAAGTAACATAAATAATTCCGAATGTAAGTTTTAGTTGGTTATTAATAAATATTTTGAAATCATGCAAGTTGAAGTATTTTGACCTACATGAAGTTTTACTGAATATCTTCTTTATATTATTTACTATAAGAGGTAGTTCAAATACACGAAAGCACATATCTTGCCTCGGGCAAAAAAGTGACATCCTCATGAGGCACTGTTTCTTTGATGTCTTAAACAATGTTAAACTTGTATCTATAAGGAAGGAATTTTTGTGGACAGCGTAGCAAGATTTGTGCTTCAACGGTAGCTGACCTGTTTTGATTACTTGTCCACAAATCAGATTTTATAATCTCATGTCATTCCATTCGTATTGGACTAGGGCTATTTATGTACGAGCGAATGGGATGGTGTTATGTTTCAGAGTTCCGTTATCTAATGTTATGACTACAGCAACAGCACAAAGCACAGTTGCAGGTAGCTCAGCCATGAGACTTATAGAAGTCTGGAGGACAGGCGAAATGGTAAAATTTATACTTACACATAAGTTCGTAGAAGTGCCTATTTGCCACGGCAATACGTTCGCGCTGTATTTCCGAAATAAATGTTCGTATATAACCAGGCCATCACAATTTTAATCAATAGCCAAACGTTTGAACAATCAGATATTATTTGTTATTAAGTTAAAACCTGATTTTAAGGTCAAACCCTCTTGGCAATCCTGTTTTTTTAAATACCCTTTCGATGAAAGTAGACTTTCTTTTACAATTATCAAAAATAAATGAGGAATTTTTTCAATGTTACGCACAAATATTCCTATATTTATTGATTAAAATGTTAAGCTGAATGTGTTTCTATTAATATTATAAAGTTATTGCCATTGAGATAAAGTTATGTTTCTCGTAACCTATAAGTCCATTTGTTTATTAATGAGAAGCATTTTATCGTAACGTGCTGGAGAATGTTTTATGTAATGCCCTTTGTGCTTAATCCTTGCATAATTGTTTAGTGACCTTTGTTACATGCACGAGAAGTTTTTCATGTGTTACTACGGCAGTGTTTGAATAGTTATCTGCTCCTATCACGTTATTGATTCGTATTTTCTTTCAGTGTGCGTTTTCTTATAACAAAGCAACATCCGAGTATCTGCTGAGCCTACCGAGGGGAATCGAGTCCCTGATTTTAGCGTTGTAAATCCGTAGACTTACCGCTGTACTAGCGGGGGGCTCTTTCAATATCATAAACTTTATTAAACTCACGAACGAAGCTGGTTTTCGTCACACGAAATACATAATACTAGTGTGTTCACAGTTATAATTCTACAAGTTAACGGAGTTTTACCAGTGTACTGTTCAGTAAAACCTATTGTTTTAAGTTACATAATTATTCTTTAAGTAGGTTTCAGCAGCAGTAAATTTGTAACTACAATTTTTCTTTTATATATCAAACATAAAAATAACTGTATCGTTTTTTACCATTATTATGTTTTAGTGATGAACAAGTTTTAGGATTATAAAAAACTCCAACATAATTCGTTTCTTTTTTATGGTTCATACAATTTGTGTATATTAATGTGTTCATTTTTCTACTGGCCTGAAGTAAAAAAAATGTTTGTTAATAAAACGTATTATGCTAAAGCTAATGGCAGTAAGATTTGGCGGAATAAAGAACACTGTTTTTGGTGATTTTATAATATTATGTATTAGTGAAATAGTTAAAAAACTGATTTCCAGAAATATAGAATTCGACAGTTACATTTATATTTTTAAACGAAATAAACATTATAAACCATAACGTGTATATGATTTTGTTCATATGATTGTGTTTTTATAACAACATGAGCACTGATGTTTGCCAAAATAAATAAATAAATTTATATATATATATATCTTGCTAAACTAGTAACAACTTTCATTGTAAAATATCCACATTGTACCAATACTATCACGTGTTACGTGGTCAACTAATCTTTCTACAGAATACTAACGATTGAATTTATTAAACAATTGTTTTACACATTTCACAACTGTAAAGAGAGTAACCCTAATTCTGTATATTCATAAACATTATGCATAATATTTGAAACCTATGTAAAACACATGAGTGATAAATAGTATGAAGCTTTGAAGGGTAATTTCAAGACAATAATATATATTTTAAAATATTTTTTCAATTCCCTTTAACATAACGACGCAGTTAGAGATTTGTTTTGGGTTCGTGATAAATTGTATTGTATGGTGCTTAAAAAGTAAAACAGTTGTTTTTACATATTTCAAATCTGCGTTATTTACATAAACAGGTATTTAACTCACATATGTTTGAAAACTTGTGAGCAAAAATGTTACAAATGTGTAACTTTCAATCAAAGCGTATTAAATATATTTCATCTAGTATAATGAAACGACATAAATTATTATCATCCTATAATTATAAAATAAGGAAAGTAAATAACTGATTGACATATTACTTTAAAATATAACATGAATCTGTTCAGAAAATCGTATATATTTATATATAAGTAAACAAAAGAAAGAATTACGTTAAAAACATCAATTAATAATAATTAATGATTAATAATAATTTCTCCTAAAAAAGCAACAATTTAAAAAAAACGCCGCACCGAACGAAAGAATTTCCATGGTACAGGCTATAATATGGTATATTAAATGTAGCCTGGGTAGTGGAGGTTATTATAAAGTAGAACCAACATCGAGGTGGGGATACACTGTCTATCAGTCTTAATCTGAGTTTACCAGTCTCACATAAAAAAATATTTAAATAATGAAATAAAATAAAGAAATGGAAATTAGGAAAACGAGATGTGGGTTCTGACGCACATCTATATCACACTTCTATATCACACTTCGCTGTCTGTGGGTAGTTGTTGGAAGGTGACTGCTCTCCAAAAGAAGAAGAAAAATAAATACAAATTAAATGAAAAACTTAAATAAAAGAATAATAATAATAATAAGGTACTATCACTTGGGGTACAAGTAAGTTAAATAAACTTACCTCCTGAAGTTAGTATTCCAGCCCCAATTACGATGATGAGGCACTAATTAGTAGCTCAGTAGACAAATTATTCTAGTATAAAATGTCCAAACCAGATATCTAAATTAATTAGTTATCTCCCAAACACCACTCATTAAGCTCACTGTAACTACCATTCTTCATACTCTTTATATGCAATAAGGTGTTCATCCGCATAAAGTAGTGCCACGTTGTTTAAACGATCTTTTTAATAAATTATTATTCCACACTATAGTCCGTAACCTGGGGATCCTTTCTATTTGCATCACATGTTACAAGCAACCATAATATTAAAATAAAATGCAAACATACCCCATCTTAAATAAATATTGTTAATTGGTAACCGTTCCTATGATATTCACTGAGCACAAATCTACACAACTGTTAATCTGAACTACATCCACCACTGGTATCGAAACCTATTTTTATCGTCATAAGTTGTAATACACCGGAAAAAAAGTGAAATGTTTCTTATCAGCGATGTCGAGAAAACCCACTTGTAGATAAATATATATGCGTTAGTTGTCCCTAATTTAGAAGTGTAAGACTAAAGGGAAGGCAGCTAGTTATCACCACCCACCGCCAACTCTTGGGTTACTCTTTTACCAATGAATAATGAGATTGACTGTTACATTATAACGCCTCCACGGTTGAAAGGGTGAGTATGTTTGGTGTAACAGGGATCCGAACCCGCGACCCTCGGATTACGAGTGGTGTGCCTTAAAAACCTCGCCTTACCGGGCACAATCCGAGAAGTAAAGTCACTGCTAAAATTATTATTTTTTAGTCAGTAAAAATACATATATATATTAAGTGATGTTCTATATAAAAGTAGTTGAAACTAAGAACGTTATAAAGTTTCTTAATTAGTGTAAGACAAGTCTTAGTACAGAAAATAGCCATTAAAAACGGCATTATTACTTCCTTGTCTCTCTATGGTCTGAAAATTTCGAAGTCCCACTTAAAACCTCTGAAAACAAAACCCACAATAAAGTACTTTGTGTCGTTATATATGGTTTAAGCACGGTTAAAAATGTAGTAATTTCCGTTTTACAAGCTTACATATATTGAAACCATAGCGATAGTCATGTGCAATATATTTATTATGACATCACTGATGGCAACACTCAGTTGTTCAAAACAATAGAGGCCCGACATAACCAGGTGGTTGAGGCATTTGACTCTTAATCTAAGGGTCACGGGTTCAACTCTCCCTCACACCAAACGTGCTCGTCCTTTCAGCCGTGGTGGTGTTATAAAGTAATGGTCAATTCCACTATTCGTTTGTAAAAGAGTAGCCCAAAAGTTGGCGGTGGACGATGATGACTATCTGCCTTGCATCTAGTCTTACACTGCTAAATTAGGGACGGCTAGCGCAGATAGCCTTCGTGTAGGTTTGCACGAAATTCAAAACAAACCAAACCTGAAAGAACAGAAACAATATCCTACAAGGAAGATAATGCTCTGTAACCCTGGTGTCATAACATTGCAAAAGAAAATTTATTTTATAATAATGCTGCCTGAAATTCACTGAAAATACGAGAAACTAAATATTCGTGAATAATGAAAATGGGTCTATTTTCTACATAAATATAACACGATGTAATATAATAAAGGTTTGACCTCAAGTTACTGAAATATTTATATACACTTCATTTAAGAACACGAAGAAATAATTAAAGAATAACAAGTTGTTCATTTCATGTCTATCAGGTGATATGACATACATACGATGACATTCCAAACATTATGTTACCATACTTCTTGTATCTGGTTTAAAAAAAAACAACACAACACGTTCATTATCGTTGTTGGAAGGTGGAGCCATTTGGATAAATACTTACTTTTTTTTTGGCTGCCAATATTTATATTATAAAATGAATAAAATGTAACAAAACGATGGACGTCTATATTGTTAACAATATTCTTGTTTTCAGTCTATTAAAAAATAGATAATTCTTTCTTCTGGTACTGTTTAACCTACTACTAATTACATATTAGTCAAATGTTTTTTAAATTTGTTCTCCTTTTATATTAAAGATTTTCTCATGGAAGGTGGCTTGGCATGGGCAGGGGTTACGGCGTTCGACTCATAAATCTGAGTATCGCGGGTTCGGATACCCGTCAAACCAAACATTTTTGCACTTTCAGTCGTGAGGGCGTTATAAAGTAAAGGTCAATCCAACTATTCCTTGGATACCCAAGGAAATCAAAGCAAAGAAAACAAATTTATTACAGGAAAATAACATTGCTTAAGAGTAAAAAAAAACATCTAGCGCTTTGTTGAGTAAGCAGAACCATTCACATGCATTTTTATATTGAAAACTCTAGCGCTTTGTTGAGTAAGCAGAACCATTCACATGCATTTATATATTGAAAACTCTGGCGCTTTGTTGAGTAAGCAGAACCATTCACATGCATTTATATATTGAAAACTCTGGCGCTTTGTTGAGTAAGCAGAACCATTCACGTACATTTATATATTGAAAACTCTAGCGCTTTGTTGAGTAAGCAGAACCATTCACGCATTTATATATTGAAAACTCTGGCGCTTTGTTGAGTAAGCAGAACCATTCACATGCATTTATATATTGAAAACTCTGGCGCTTTGTTGAGTAAGCAGAACCATTCACGTGCATTTATATATTGAAAACTCTAGCGCTTTTTTTGAGTACGCAGAACCATTCACATGCATTTATATATTTCGTGTTTCTTTGGAGCATTTTTGTGATAAAAGGTTATACAGATAAAAGCACACGATATAAGAGATGTTAGGCGCGTTTCCTAGGTTGTTAACATTACGGCTGTATATGTACTTGTCACTTTAAGGTACAAACAGAAAGAAAGTGTAGTGAGATCAAACGAATAAAAATGTCAAAGTGCCAGAAAATTAAATACAAGACAAAGTGTCTTAGTCCTTCCAACAACAATAAAATATATAAGTCAAACCTTTAAACCCTTAGCAACAGTGTCTCCTTATGTTGTTGTTTTTTAATTTCACACAAAGCTACTCGAGGGCTATCTGCCCTAGCCGTCCCTAATTTAGCAGAGTAAGACAAGTGAGAAGTCAGCTAGTTA
Source organism: Tachypleus tridentatus (assembly GCF_004210375.1). Taxonomy (NCBI): domain Eukaryota; kingdom Metazoa; phylum Arthropoda; class Merostomata; order Xiphosura; family Limulidae; genus Tachypleus; species Tachypleus tridentatus. Next base: position 119,484,908 of record NC_134825.1, read on the forward strand.
TCACCACCCACCGCCAACTCTTGGGCTACTCTTTTACCAACGAATAGTTGGATTGACCGTCACATTATAACGCCACCACGGCTGAAAGGGCGAATATGTTTGAAGCAACCGGGATTCGAACCCGCGACCCTCGGATTACCAGTCGAACGTCTTAACATACTTGGCCATGATGGGCCTAGTTTCTCCTTAAGGGATTTACTTATCTCTTAAGATATGTTATGCTTTTCTGCAAAGACGTATTCGAAAAGAGCAAAAAAAACTATTAAACCACAAATATTAAAATTTAACTTTATAACGAAATATCTATAAATTTTATTTTTTTTACTTCTAATTTAAATGACAATATAACGTTTACACAATTGCAAGTAACTTATAAAAATACCAATATATTTATTTTCGTGTTACTGGCCCGGCATGGCCAAGCGTGTTAAAGCGTTCGACTCGTAATCCGAGTGTCGCGGGTTCGAATCCCCGTCACACTAAAAACATGCTCCCCTTTTAAGCCGTGGGGGCGTTATAATGTAACGGTCAATCCCACTATTCGTTGGTAAAAGTAGAGCCCAAGTGTTAACGATAGGTGTTGATGACTACCTGCCTTCCCTCTAGTCTTACACTGCTAAATTAGGGACGGCTAACGCAGATAGCCCTCGAGTAGCTTTGCGCGAAATTAAAAAAACAAACAAACAAAACAAATTCACTCTACCATTTATACTTTTTCTTCTCGATAGCTATTCTCAAAATAAAGGAAAAGGAGATGAAATAAGGAAACAGTTTAAAAAAGTATTTATTGTCGATAGATATGTCAGGATATTTATTTATAATTATCGAGTTATCGTTTTGATCGAATGTTCACGAAACTAACATGGTTATTTGTTATATCATATTGATTGAGATAAGTTAGAGAAAACGCGTGTACTTACGGTGGTGGTATAGAAGTCCTGTTTAAGTGTAAGAGTAAAGGGAAGGCAGCTAGTCATCACCACCGACCCCATCTCTTGGGCTACTCTTTTATCAATGAATAGTGGGATTGATCGTCACTTAATAACGCCCCCACAGCTGAAAAGGCGAGCATTTTTGGTGTGACGGGGATTCGAACTCGTGACGCTTGAATTACGAGTCGAGTATTTTATCCATCTGGCCATGCCGGGCCTCCACAAAATGATACTCAAACAATTCTTATATTAAAAGTAATTCGACTGACATTATTGAGCAATGTTAAAGAGCTCGCAGTTTCTCGTAAATAAAGAACAAAAAACAATATTAATTTTTTAATAACAATAACAATTTTAGATTGTTAATTGTTAAAAATTACTTACATTGATTTCGCGACTGTGAAAGTTAATTGAAGTTAGTTAAGAGTTATTTAGTTGTGAAATCAATGTAAGTAATTAACAATCTAAAATAACACGTTGCTTAAACTAGAGTTCAACAACTACACGGGTTCGAATCCCAGTCACACCAAACATGCTCGCTCTTTCAGCCGTGGAGGCGTTATAATTTCACGGTCAATCCCATTATTCGTTTGTAAAAGAGTTGCTTATGAGTTGGCGGTGGGTGGTGATGACTAGCTGCCTTTCATCTAGTCTTACACTGCTAAATTAGGGACGGCTAGCGCAGATAGCCCTCGTGTAGTTTTATGCAAAATTAAAAAACAAATTAATATATCTAATTTAGTATTGTTTGTTTTATTCTTTCTCATCCACGTCACACCAAACATGCTCGCCCGTTCAGTCGTGGGGGCGTTATAAAGTCAAGGTCAATCCCACTATTCGTTGGTAAAAGAGTAGCCTAAGAGTTGGCGGTGGGTGGTGATTTCTAGCTGCCTTCCCTCTGGTCTTACACTGCTAAATTAGGGACGGCCAGCGCAAATAACCCCTCGAGTAGCTTTGCGCGAAATTAAAAAACAACAACAAACAAACATTCTTTCTGTGCCGTGTGTCTGATTATCGCTTTTACGAAAATCACATGCTGTTCTGGTGAGAGTTGTTATTTCTCCATACAATAAGTAAGAGAAATATTCAGATTTTAGTTATATTAATAATATTAAAGTGAAATAATTTTTATTATTATTATTTTTTACTTTCCTTAATAACTTGTAACCACAAATACTTAAATAGCGTGATAACTGTCTGAGATTTGTGCAACAAACGGTTATATCATTCGTTTTTAAACCTACTTACTCATTGTCCAGAACCTACGTAGCTTATAATTTAATAAATTTAACATAATTCTATATAATTTTATATTACTTAAATTAAAATAATCTAGCAAAGAAATCCATTTTTTAAAAACATATTCAATGAAGAAATTAATTTTAATAATCACGTTTTAACTCGAACAGAAGTTAGAGTTTGCTATACGAAAGAAAGTGTTGAAAGTTCCAATGTGTGATTTATGTTACGCCGTTGAACGTTCTACATTTTCAGCCCTGAAAACGTACTTTTTTATATGACAGGCACTTCCCGCTATTCAATTAAAAGTGGTCACTTAAGCAGCAGACGCTGTTGACGTATTTTTTTTTTCTTTTCTGGTCAGCAGCTCTAGTTAGGTACGGCTCTCCTTTAAGCTGCTGGTTAGCTCATGTGTGGCAAAGTATGCTGCTAAGACAGAAATCATCAATTATCAATTTTTTTTTTCTAATTGAAGTCTTCAGTCAAACCTATTTAAACGCTACTGCTAATATGCACAACGTGTCAAACCGATTCAAGTATTACTTATTCGTAAATATCTTGAACGAAATACTGTTAGAACTTGTAGATACATTTTTATTTCAATATTTGTAAATATTAAAATATTTATTTTGCATTCTCTAAAAATAATTTCTTAGTATTAAATGTAACTATGAAAGTACAACGGTTTAAGTGAACTCTAGCTAATAGCTCATATCGATAGTGTTACTTAAGTGTAAAATAAACAAAAATATTCGTTCGGAACACAAACTGTAATAAAAACATTGAAACCACGTAATTACATAACAGTATTGTGTTGTCTTTTACTGTCACTCCAGTAAAAAGAAAATAGAATGACAAATTTTAGGAGTGTATATATATATATATATATATCTTTTAAAAGATTGTTTTTAATATTTTCCTACAAAACTCTCTCTTGCACAACTGATAAAACATCAACTGCACAAATTTATTTTATTAAGATGAAAAACAGAACATTCCGATTGCAAATATCTTCCTCATCGAGTCGTTTGAATTATTTTTGTAATCCTGACTACAACTTTACGCTTGACTTATCACTGGTTTACTTTCCAACTATAGTTACTTCAGAATTTTGAACAGTTGTCTGAATCATTCATCAAAACTAAAAGCTACTCTTCATTCATTCTTTACGGTGGGTGATTTTTAGTTTTTATTATTATTCATACTAAAAAAATAAAGAAAACATTCTGAAGTTTATAAGTATTTAAATCACAAGAACGTCTCAACCAATGTACACGGATAAAAAAAAACGTTTTATCAAGTTTTTTGGTATTTTTTCCCTCTTATATTTTAACAACTGAACAAATATCACTGGACATTTTTAGTTACTTGTTGTTATGCAGTTATTTCTTCGGAACTTGTATATCCAGATGGTTAGGGAGCTCAACTGGCAATCTGAGGGTCGCAAGTTCGAATTCCCCTACCACCAAACACGCTTACCTTTTCAGCCGTCGGGGCATTATAAAGTGTCGGTTAATCCCACATTTCGTCAGTGAAAGAGTATGTGATGACTAGGCCTTCACTCTAACGTTCCACTGCTAAATTTAGGGAAGCCTAAAATGAACATTATGATAGCAATGGCGTCCTACTCTTAGTGTTTCTTTTAGTCTTAAGAGACGTTAGTTAAATTTAATATAACGATTAACATTATTTTCAAAATATGGGGAGCGTCCAACAGAAAGAATATCGAAGAATTACAGAAGGAGGAAGAGTCTGAGAAGCAACATCTGATAATCTGAAAACGTATTTGAAATCTCTCGAATGCCAAGTCACCAACTCCTGAAACTTCTCATTGATTTTCGCCGGTCGCTTACATCTGTAACTTTGTAATGTAAACACCGAGTGACAATTTCTTTCTGTTACCCAAAGGTTTCTTTGTTTCTTTATTTTGAAATTTCTCGCAAAGGATATCGAGGGATATCTGTACTAGCCGTCCCTAATTTCGCAGTGTAGGACTAGAAGGAAGGCAGCTAGTCATCACCACCCACCATCAACTCTTGGGCTTCTCTTTTACCAACGAATAATGGGATTGGCAGTCATATTATACACCCATATGGCTGAAAGAGCGACCATGTTTGGTGCGACGGGGATTCGAACGCCTTAACCCACCTAACCATGACAGGCCACTTCCACCAACGGGAATATATATATATTTTTCATTTACGTAGATGGTTTGGTTGGTTTGTTTTGAATTTCACGTAAAACTACACGAGGGCTATCAGCGCTGTCGTCCCTAATTTACCAGTGTTAGATTAGAGGGAAGGCAGCTAGTCATCACCACCCACCGCCAACTCTAGGGCTACTCTTTTTCCAACGAATACTGGGATTGACAATCGCGTTATACGCCCTCACGGCTGAAAGGGTGAAAATGTTTGGTGCAACGGGGATTCGAGCCCGCAATCCTTAGATTGCGATTCGAGCACCTTAACTACCTGGCCATGCTGGGTCATTACGGAAATTACTCATGGGGCGAGGATCTTGAAGTCATGTTGTTGGTTTTGAAGTCAATCAAAATATATTTGAAGAAAATATCATATTTTAATTTACATATTGCAGACGGTCCAGACGGTCCACCAACACGAGTATAAATCATATTTTAATTTACATATTGCAGACGGTCCAGACGGTCCACCAACAGGAGTATAAATCATATTTTAATTTACATATTGCAGACGGTCCAGACGGTCCACCAACACGAGTATAAATCATATTTTAATTTACATATTGCAGACGGTCCAGACGGTCCACCAACACGAGTATAAATGATCCTACAAAACGATTGGTTTGTTTGTTTATATTTTTTCGAGCAAAGCTGCACGAGGGTTATCTGCGCTAGCCGTTCATAACTTAGCAGTGTAAAACTAGAGGGAAGACAAGTAATCATCACTACCCATCGCAAACTTTTGGGCCATTCTTTTACCTACAAACACTATGATTCACCATTATATTATTATACCCCCATGGCTGAAAGAGAAGGATGTTCGGTGAGACTGGGAATAGAACCCGCGACCCTCAGATTATAAATCGAGCACCCTAACCATCTGGTCATGCCGGGGCTCCTATTAAACGAATACATCTTGCATCTATTCGTTGTTTTTTCTTGTTCCCCATGCCGGGACAGAGGGTAATATTTTCCAGATTTACCACGCTAAAATAAGTGAGTTCGATTCCCATCGATGGACCCAGCAGATAGTGGGTTCGATTCCCATCAATAGACCCAGCAGATAAACCTAGATGACTTTTGTGTGAGAATACATTGTCCCTCTTTTGCATTTCGCCCCCCAGTGTTTTAGCAGTATGTCTGCAGACTAACAACGCAAAAAACCGGGTTTTCATGATGGGCAGAGTACAGATAGCCCATTGTGTAGCTTTGTACTTAATTAAAAAACAATACGTTTTTACATTTTTTCAGTATTTATTGTCACTTATTTTTCAATCACGCTCCCGAGACCTTCGTCTCGCGATAATCTACGGATTTAAAACGCTAAAATCAGGGGTTCGATTCCCCCTAAGTAGACTCAGCAGATTGTCCGATGTTGCTTTGCTATAAGAAAACACACATACGCCGAGGATCACGGGTTCGAATCTTCGTTGCACCAAACATGTTCGCCCTTTCAGCCGTGGATAGTTATAAAGTTACGGTCAATCGCAATATTCGTTGGTAAAATAATAGCCCAAAAGTTGATGGTGGATGGTGATGACTAGCTGCCTTCCTTCTAGACTTACACTGCTAAATTAGGGACGGGTAGCGCAAAAAGCTCTCGTGTAGCTTTGCAAGAAATTCAAAATAAAAAACACACACCCGAGACCTTCTTAGATCCACTGATGGTTTACATGTTGGTACAAATCACATATGTGTGAATTATTAAATAACAGATTATGATAAATATGAAACTGATTAGGTAGCAAATTGGACATGTTCTTAGAAGAGTATGAAAAGAATATGTTTCTAACTTCAATGAACATGTTAGTTTAAATAATTAACAATCATATTTCCAACATGTAAATTACATGTACAGATTAGATACATATAACTCCTATGATGTATGAAAACAAATCAACTTTATCGTAGTATTATACTGAAGAAATTGAATAAAAAATAAAAAAGGCTGTTGATGGAATATGAACATGCTTACAAGCACTCAAACAGTTTTTTTTTTTAAATTTCGCGCAAAGCTACACGAAGGCTATCTGCGCTAGCCGTCCCGAGCAGTGTAAGACTAGAGAAAAGGCAGCTAGTCTTCACTACCCACCGACAACTCTTGGGCTACTCTTCTACGAACGAATAGTGGGATTGATTGTCACATTATAAAGCCCACTGAGACCCGACATGGCCAGATGGGTTAAGGCTTTCGAATCGTAATCTGAGGGTTCTGTGTTCGAATCCCCGTCACACTAAACAAGCTCGCCCTTTCAGACTTTGGAGCGTTGTAATACGACGAATAATCCCACTGTTCGGTCGGTGATAAAAGAGTAGCCCAAGAGTTGGTGGTGATGACTAGCTATCTTTCCTCTAATCTTACACTGCTAAATTAGGGACGGTTAGCGCAGATAACCCTCGTGTAGCTTTGCACGAAATTCCAAAGCAAACAACGCCCCCACTGCTATAAAGGCGAGCAAGTTTGGTGCGACGGGGATTCGAATCCGGACCCTCAGATTACGAGTGAAACGCACAAACAGTGAAACGTTTCTCAACAGAATCAATGTCCTCTGTGTTTCAGTTCGGGCGTGGCTATATGGTTATCGTAACGGAGTGTAGATTCGACAGTTTAGGGTTGGTGCAGAATGAGAAATGACGGTGAACATTC